>NW_027643229.1:80000-86300 GCF_032717465.1 Coenobita brevimanus | reverse complement strand
ACGGAGGGGGGAGGACTCACCTGACAGACCCCGATGTAGGCCGGTGCCACAGCCCCTTCCTGACAGTGCTGCCAAACACCAGGGACCGCAGCCCTTGGGACCCCCAGACCGCCCTCAGGACCCCTGGGCGGAACCTCCCTACACCCATTCACCGGAAATTTTCGTCCACCATCAGGCGCCTGAGCGAGAAGTTCAGGCAGTTGTTCGGCCCCAGCCCTGAGGGTCGTACTCCCACCCCCAGCCCTGAAAGAGCGGGGCCCTTCGCCACCTGCAGCCACGGACGAGAGAGGTCGCCTCTGCGCGTGATCCCATAGCCTCCAGACGCAGAGGCCCCCGGCAGAACCCAGCCTCATCAGTAGTGAGGCTGCATTACCTCCACCGCCCTTGCACCTGACACCCATGACACCCAGACCAGAAAGGAGTGACAGTGATAGTACAGTGCCCGTGACTCAGTGACAGGAAGGCAGAGCAGTGAACTAACCACATAAAGGAAGTCGGTGAGAGAAGCACCAGTGGTAATATCAAAGTGGTGGAGTGAATAAAAGTGACAGTGCAACCGTGAACACGGCCAAGCAGTAAGACACGGGTCTATTACAGTGAATACGCTACCAACTGATAACACCACATAATACTAAAACCGTACACAGACCCCAGTGCTAGAGTAATACTTACCAACAGTGAAACAGTACCAGCTACTCCAAGAATATATAAAAGTTAGTGTAATGCTAGGTGTTTTAGGTTCGGCTTCCCGTTCCTTGAACACCTAATGTATAGCGGGGTTCTTTTTCGAGACCAGGGCTTAGGACAAATAAGAGAGAGGTAGGGCATAAAAACTCCAGGAAATAACCTAACACGTGTATTACTCAGTCAGACAAGGGAAACAGCAGATGGTACAGACACAATATACTGTGTGATTATAAACACTTATATCTAGATAATGTAAATAGTATCTCGCAGGATACTCTTAGAGAATACAGTGAATTAACACTCAAGGCGGAGTATTCCGAATTAGTACAGTCCAAGGTTTCTAAGCGCGTGGAGAGGTTAGAGATGATTCTCACTAAGGGAGGGTGTAAGGCACTGGGGTCTAATTATGATTATGGTAGTATGAGGCGGAGTTTACTGGTAGTGCGTTCTCTTTGTTATATTCTACTGGCAAGGGACTTTTGGTTAATTATTATTACAAACTCCATGGCTTGGACGTTTCTCTTATTACTGTGTGATGGTTACACTGTGTCGGTCTTTCTCACTGGCACTTAGGTTCGTGATTCACAATTCATTGTTCCGCCTTGTCACTGTCTATTATCATTTCACTGTGTCTATTCTGCTTACTAACACTTGGGTCTATTACTAATAATTCACTGTTCCGCCTCGTCACTGCTTTACTAAAATAATGGCACAGTCACTGTCACTATGGGTCATGGGGCGGCCAGGGTGCAGCGGAGGGGCCACCCGGCTCTACTTCTGCCGGGACTGGGGCACTGCCAGGGGATGCCGTGTTCAAGGATCATGGGATCACGCGCAGGGGCATCTGCTTTCGTCCGGGGCTGCAGGTGGGGAAGGGGCCCGTACTCTCCAGGCTGGGGACAGGAATGTGGCCACCAGGACTGGGGCCGAACAGCTGCCTGAACCGTTCGTCCAGGCTCCTGACGTAGGTGGAGGTCCTCCACCGTCGAGGCATAGGGAGTTCCCGCCTGGGCGTTATGGAGAGGGTCTGGGGTTCCTGAGGGCTGCTGCCCCCAGGGCTGGGCAGCGCTGACAGGGAGGGGCTGCAGCACTGGTCTGCATCGGGGTCCGTCAGGTGAGTCTCCTCCAGAGCCAGTTGTAGGAAGCAGAGGCCAGGGGAAGCCATAGGGCCTCTCCAATACTCCTCTACGTCCTCTGCTTTGGGGGTCGAGGAACTGGTGTCAAGCTGGGGTGGCGGGGCGGCTCTCTGCCACTACTGGCCGTGGCTTCCATGGGGTGCGGCTACAAGGTGCCAAGGCACGGCTACTGGCCGTGGCCTGAGAGGGTGAGTAACTGCCAGCGAACCCAGGGGCACCTTTGGAGCAGCTACTGGCCATCTGACAAAGGCGGGAATGGCTACAGGCCGACTCCAGCAAGAGGAGCATGGAGCAGCTACAGGCCGACTCAGGGGTAACACCTTCGGAGTGGCTACCAGCCGTCTGATGAAGGCGGAGCAGCTACAGGCCGACTCCCGCAGGAGGGGTGGGGAGCGGCTACAGGCTGACTCAGGGGAAACACCTTCGGAGTGGCTACTGGCCGTCTGATGAAGGCGGGAGCGGCTAGAGGCCGTCTCCTGATTACCCTCGGGTTGCCTACTGGCCGATTCCCTTGTGAGGTGTGAGCGGCTGCAGGCCGTCTCAAATAGGAATACATCTTCTTGGCGAAGGCGGGAGCGGCTACAAGGTGACTCCTTGGGGGTGCTGGCAGGAGCTGGAAAGACAGCTCCACCCCTAAGCTGGTTGGTGGAGGCTCGCCCGGAAGGTAGTGCAGGATTCCTGCTATGGCAACGGTGGGCGGGCTCTGGGTCATAGGGGCATGTGGCCCTGGCTGACTTGGGCCATTGTCGCACCGAGTCTCGGTGCGCTGCTGCTGCTCCTCCGTGGGCTCCTTGTGGGGGTGTCCGGGAGTTCACCAGGGCACTATGCTGTATTTCAGTTAGACTTCCTGCAACTAATAATATATAAACCTCTGCCCCAAGTGCTATTCATGTTGACCCGAGTAGTATCCTGCGTGATACTACTAACCCATATCTAGGCATAAGAGTTGTAATTGTCCAGTGTATCTCTATACGTGGCATCTACCCGTTCCACTGTACAGCTTAGTAATACACGTGTAAGCTCGTTGCCTTGGGTTTTTGTGTCCTGCCTCTCTCCTATTTGTCTAAGCTCCGGTCTAGAAAGAGAACCCAGCTACACACTAGGCGTTAGAGGGACGGGAAGCCGACCCTTAAAACACCTAGCATTACGCTAACCGTAATTAATAATGTAGTTTCTGGCCTTGCCCTTACCTGTACATTAAAAGTACAACAGTACAAGCTTCGTTCGGGTATTTTAGTAGCCTTCTCGTTAGGATTTTTATGCCAGGATTGACGTAGGTGTGGCAGAGGTCAATGAATTCTGGCCACACTCTGCAACGTCTTAGGGTTTGATTGATTGATTTTGTTTTATTATTAATTTGACTTACCAGAACCAACTTGAGATATTTTGTGATTTGACCTGGAATAATATTGATGGATGGATTGAACTACCTTCTGTTGTACAGGTATACACAGTACTTATGTAACACCAGGATTTTTATCCCACTGTTGTTCATCAGCGTAACGATGAGAAATTGGATTTCTCACCGTTGTGGTTCTGTTTAACTTACTCGTTGATAATACAAAGGGTACTCAACTTAGTCTCCCCTCAATGACTGATAAAGTATTTACCTAAGAAAAAACAAAGGTGGGGGGAGAGTAACTTCGACTTTGAATGATAAAGGTTAATTGCTTAAAGGATATTTCTGGTAGCGTTTGTATTTTTTTGGCCGAGTCGAGAATAAGTTAGTACCACGTGTGTTAGTCGTTCCCAAAGCGAAGGAATCTTGAACTGGAAGGGGAGTGAGTCATGCGTGAGGACATAATTCCCTTGGTTGGATATCAAAACTGCATATACTTTACTCTACTTTAATAATTCTATACTTGTTAAACAACAGACATTTTTGAATTACATGACCTTTAATAATATGAAAAGAGTTGTAAATTAAGTAATAGTTTGGGCGATAGTAATACAGTACTGTTACCAAGCGAAACAATTTGAATATTTAACAATGACTGCTGAGTTCATCACCTTACATTCTCGATTATCAGTTATTCTTGGGCTCGTCAATAGCCTCAAGACTGGGACATTTAATGACATGGACTGTCTTTTCGGGCTGGCATAGCCTCAAACCAAAAATATTCACTCATGTACTATTACGTCGGGCCAGTCTAAACTCATCACACAATTCACTAATATTTCATAATCACTCGGGCTTGCTTAGCCTCGAGGAACAACTCGAAATTACATTTTCTTACAACCACTAAATTCACTTCAACACTCCCAATATTCCTAACCTATTAATAAAAGAGAAAAGAAAGCAGTTGATGAGTTTAAATTCGCCTTTCCGTTACATGATCACATTAACTTTCAAAATTCTGTACCTTATCTACTATAAAAAAAAAAAGGTTCACCTGATTGATTCATAATTCAATTGCTACTACATTCAGTTATAAATCTATTCATGGATAGTGTGTGTGTGTACGTCGAGTCTATGGGCAATATCACATGATGGCCTCGTGCACGCCCCAAAGTCACGGTGTCTGTGAACTGAATCAACGTCTGTTATCCACAACGTCTGGGTAGCCAATGTCTACGTTAAGCTTTTAACAACATTACTTCATATTGTTCACGACAAGCAAGAATTAAAACAAGCAAAGGGGGGAGAAAGGAGGAATGTGTACAGCTCACCTGAATCAACGTCTGTTATCCACAACGTCTGGGTAGCCAATGTGGCTTGTCGGGCACGTAGGGACGCTACTGCTAGATCAAATGAGACTGTGTTTTTGCGATATGGTGGGGTTTAATTCTTTTCACTATTTATATAGTAGAGTACACATGACGTTAGGACTTTTGATTGAATTGGGGAAAATTTGAGAATCAATCCTTACTACATTTAAATACTAAATTTACTGCCATCCCGTCCTGAGTTTGGGGCAGCTCATGCCATCTAGTGACGGCTAAGGCAAGCGGAACTACTTGGTCCTCCCAAATTACATTATCTTTGTCTTTTCTGACTATTAATTTCATATATTTGGATTCTAGCAGCTTCATTAGTAAGCATTTCACAGCAATGATACGGAAAGAATTGCATACCCATTATTATTCTGTTTAAGGTTTAAACTTGGCGCCCGGCAACGACGCACCTCAAGCAAGGGGGGGACGTTGCCCGCATCTGTTATTCGTTACTCCCATTGCTCAACACTTCCAGTTACACTACCTATGCATAGATACAGAGATATATACATATAAAAATAAAGTGGTCCCTATATCGATCATTAACACATGAACTACTACTTAGAACAGGAGCCTTATAGACTAGTATTCAGATTACACTCTATCTAACTTAGAAATTACAGTACCTCTAAACATATACATGAATACTAAATTTGTGGCATTACACTTATACAACAACAGAGGCATGCAATTATGTACTGTTGTACAGGTATACACAGTACTTATACAACAACAGAGGCCTGGAAATACTGTTGTACAGGTATACACAGTACTTATACAACAACAGAGGCATGCAAATATGTACTGTTGTACAGGTATACACAGTACTTATACAACAACAGAGGCATGCAAATACTTACTGTTGTACAGGTATACACAGTACTTATACAACAACACAAGGGGCTGGCCCTTGCCAGGCTTTTACATTCATAATTTTCACGTAGGTTAATTTCACCCAAAATTATTCCTGTTGCACTTTTCACCTTAAGGCTTTTATGCAGAAATTAATGTCCTTTGTATTACTTATGAGTACAATATTGTAAGGCAGAATATTACATGTGCTTTGTATTACTTATGAGTACAATATTGTAAGGCAGAATATTACATGTCCTTTGTATTACTTATGAGTACAATATTGTAAGGCAGAATATTACATGTCCTTTGTATTACTTATGAGTACAATATTGTAAGGCAGAATATTACATGTGCTTTGTATTACTTATGAGTACAATATTGTAAGGCAGAATATTACATGTCCTTTGTATTACTTATGAGTACAATATTGTAAGGCAGAATATTACATGTCCTTTGTATTACTTATGAGTACAATATTGTAAGGCAGAATATTACATGTACACTGCTTTATTTCTTGTTTAGGCTCTGATGATGGTACAAGTATTGTAGCGAAACGTTAGCCAATAAAGAGCCAGATGTATGTACAGTGGTCAGCACAAATTGGCTGCAAGCCTGCTGGTGTGATGTGGCTGGTTTGGTCTGGCAACGGTGTATGGCAACTAGTTGCCACATAAGCTTTGTTTACGCTCTTAAGACGTGTTGGTAAGAATTACTACTGTACATCGGCCACAGTGCAATATTCTTTAGATTGGATTAGAAAAATAATGTGCTAAAGATGACCCAAGAATGTTGTGGAATGGTGACACTTCCGCTCTCTCCCCGTACTCCTGCCGATGCCCCTCCCCAGCCTACCTCTCACCACACCTCCCTCCCTGCTCTCCTTCATGTCTTCTCCCCTCTCTGCCCA
>NW_027643229.1:35000-72500 GCF_032717465.1 Coenobita brevimanus | reverse complement strand
CATACACAATGCCTTCTCCACCACCACCACCACCACCATCATCATCATCATCATCATCATCATCATCCACGCCTGCCATCTTCCAACTCACTCACAGGACATACACAATGCCTTCTCCACCACCACCACCACCACCACCACCACCACCACCACCATCATCATCATCATCATCATCCACGCCTGCCATCTTCCAACTCACTCACAGGACATACACAATGCCTTCTCCACCACCACCACCACCACCATCATCATCATCATCATCATCATCATCATCCACGCCTGCCATCTTCCAACTCACTCACAGGACATACACAATGCCTTCTCCACATCCTGTCATGTTGACCAATTAAGAAGCTAAATAGGTTTGATGTAAAACTGCGTCCACTCAGACGAGATGCCACACAAGTCTTTGCAATGACAGTAATAGGCCATTTATCCGACGTAATAGCCAAAGGCATGGCCGCCCACCATTAGCAGTTCTTTACCTCCAAACCAATACACTGTGTTAAGTTTATAGCAAACTTTATGCCTAATATTAAAAAATTATATATAATTCATTTTGTGTTCCCTGAGTACGATAAATGACCCACATATATATATATATATATATATATATATATATATATATATATATATATATATATATATATATATATATATATATATATATATATATTAAATTAATGCAAGGAAGAAGGAACCAAAGGCCACGAGCCCGCAAACCGTTCCTTCCTAGAAAAAAGCAAAATACAAAGTTGAGCCATTTCAAGATCCGTTCGAGATGCCTGGACACACTTTCTATCTATCTGTCTATTGCCAGACGCCATAATCCCGTAAGAAGGTGGCCATTTGACTTTGAGTTAGTTGTTTTACGGGGAGGGGCACTAACCCTCCACCAACCCACTTGTTGACACGTAGGGAGCACGTATGGTTTGGTTATATGGTTACCACCCAGCGTTGTAAATGGTTTCTTGGCTTACAGGAAACCATTTGGCTTGTAACTCAATGTAAAGCCACCTGTAAAGGAAAGAAAAGCAATAAGAAGTGGCAGGAAAGATGGGAGAAATAGGAAGAGAGGAGGACAGGCACAGAAAAAGAATGATAAAAGTTAAGGAAGAAGTTGGCAGCACTACATCAAGTGAGTGGATGATGGTCACCATCATCTACCACTGTGTGTTTGAAAAACAGGAGATCATCGGAAGTAGGAAATACAGACAAAGTGTGACAGTTCCAGAGCTGACCTGTTGCATAAATGAAGGACTGGGAGTAACGGTTAACTCTTGCATTAGAGAGTTGGACAGAAAAGGGATGAGAGTTTGCTGCTAGACGGGTGTTACGCACCCGTCGTAGAGGTGGAGGGATGCAAGCAGACAGTTCAGAGGAGCAGTGACCATTGAAGTAGTGATAGAAAAGAGATAAAGAGGCAACAGTGCGGCGAAGAGGTGAAGATGGATGATAGAGGTTGAAGGAAGCCAGTAAGAGTAGCAGTGACCATTGAAGTAGCGATAGAAAAGAGATAAAGATGCAACAGTGCGGCGAAGAGACAGAGGTTGAAGGGAGCCAGTAAGAGGAGGAGAGTTAATGAAATGAAAAGCCTTTGACTCCACCCTATTGAGAAGAGCTGTATGTAGGGAGCCTCCCCACACATGAGAGTTGTACTCTACACAGGGGTGAATAAAACCCCTGCATAAAGTCTACAACTGTGCAGGTGCAAAGAAGGTACGGGGTCGGCTTAGCACACCTAATCTCTTGGAAGCAAATTTTACCAGAGATGTAATATGATCTTTCCAAGAAAAGTCCCGAGTGAATGAAATCCCAAGCATGTTCAAGGATGATGCAGGATTGAGCTGGATATTATTAAACACTAGTGGGTACTCCTGTAGAAGATTTTGTCAGGTTGATAGGTGTAAAAACTGAGTCTTAGATGCATTAACACCAAGATTATCTTTTCCCCAGTCAGAGATACGAGCCAAGTCAGACATTAGGTGTGCCACAGCACACGTGGCGTCACAAGAACACTACGTCTGAGAAGAAAATTCTGATTTCATATTTGGATTTACCATCAAAAAGTACAGCCATTTAGAGCAGCCATCAATTCCCTTAGACAAAATTGTTGTTATTATTATTTTCAGTCTTTGCCAAGACTGATATGGAGGAGAACCAGAAGACAGTTGTAGTGCTGAGTTTGAACGAGGTGAAGATGGATGATAGAGAAGTTGAACAAGGTGATAGAAGTTGAACGAGGTGGAGCAAAGATGTGGCCAACGCGTATGAAACCTGATGTAGCTGCTGCCATCATACGTGTACTTGACATCCTCCAAGGTGATGTAGCTGCTGCCATCATACGTGTACTTGACATCCTCCAAGGTGATGTAGCTGCTGCCATCATACGTGTACTTGACATCCTCCAAGGTGATGTAGCTGCTGCCATCATACGTGTACTTGACATCCTCCAAGGTGATGTAGCTGCTGCCATCATACGTGTACTTGACATCCTCCAAGGTGATGTAGCTGCTGCCATCATACGTGTACTTGACATCCTCCAAGGTGATGTAGCTGCTGCCATCATACGTGTACTTGACATCCTCCAAGGTGATGTAGCTGCTGCCATCATACGTGTACTTGACATCCTCCAAGGTGATGTAGCTGCTGCCATCATACGTGTACTTGACATCCTCCAAGGTGATGTAGCTGCTGCCATCATAACTCAACTAGAAGAAATCCAAGGTGATGTAGCTGCTGCCATCATACGTGTACTTGACATCCTCCAAGGTGATGTAGCTGCTGCCATCATACGTGTACATGACATCCTCCAAGGTGATGTAGCTGCTGCCATCATACGTGTACTTGACATCCTCCAAGGTGATGTAGCTGCTGCCATCATACGTGTACTTGACATCCTCCAAGGTGATGTAGCTGCTGCCATCTTACGTGTACTTGACATCCTCCAAGGTGAGACTTAACTTTCTCTTTGACACATTGCAAAATAGGACTCTTGATAGCTCAAAACCCAAGTTCATTTTATGGGCAAAAAATTGAGTAAAGTTTGTATAATGACGACAATTTATCTATCTGTTAATCTATTGCTAGATGCCTTAATCCTGTAAGGGGTAGCCACAAACAATTTACCTCCATGTCACCCTGTCCCCTGCCATTTCGTAGCCTTTCCCACCAGCTCACACCCCAAACAAATCACCACCATGTCACCCTATCCCCTGCCATTTCGCTGCCCTCCCCCCAGCTCACACCCCAAACAAATCGCCTCCATGTCACCCTATCCCCTGCCATTTCGTAGCCCTTCCCACCAGCTCACACCCCCAACAAATCGCCTCCATGTCACCCTATCCCCTGCCATTTCGCTGCCCTCCCCCCAGGTCAATAAAAAAATGGTGGTGTAATTTAGCCGTGATTCTTGGCCTGTACTGCATACCTGTGGGTGAATGTCTTTTCCGTGATAATTGTGTAGTTACCAAGTGTTTAGCTACATTTGACTGATGCAAGTACCTGCCAGGGTTGATGACAGCCAAGCATGTACTGTACTTTGGTGTAGAAGTGGACTGACTTAGCATTACTACTGAATGCACACACTTTGTATTGTTTATAAAGGCTCCAGCAGCAATGCCTCAGCCTTGGTCACCTAATGGCGCCTCTACATGCTGCTCAATCTCTGGCAGCCTCCCTATTCACTCCCTTACCCCTAATGTCACACTGTCAGTACTGTATCATTTATAAAGGCTCCAACCTGCTTCAGTGCATCTGTCTTGGTCACCTAATGGCGGCTCTCCACCCAGCTCGATCTCTGGCAGCCTCCCTATGGACCTTTACCCCTGATGTCACACTCTCAGTATTTATCATTTATAAAGGCTCTAACCTGCTTCAATGCGTCTACCTTGGGCACCTGATGGTGGCTTTCAATGCAGCTCGATCTCTGGCAACCACCTTATTCAGTCCTTTATCCCTGAGGTCACATTCCCAGTACTGTATTATTGATACAGGCTCCAACATGCATGCGCTAGTCTTGGTCACCTAATGGTGGATTTCCTGCACGCTGCTCGATCTCTGGCAGCCTCCCTATTTAGTCCTTTATCCCTAAGGTCACACTCTCAGTACTGTATTACTGATATAGGCTCCAACATGCATGCGTTGGTCTTGGTCGCCTAATGGCCACTTTCCACGCTGCTCGATCTCTGGCAGCCTCCCTATTCAGTCCCTTATCCCTGCCATATTTTTATTCAGGTTTTAACACTCTTAGCCAATTTAAGGTAAAATATGATAAGTAAAAAAGAAGCACTAGGTTAAGTAGCTACAGAAGGTGTGCTAGGAACCTCTTAAACTAGACTCATTTTACTCTAACCTGGCCTAAAATTGGCAGCTGCGTAGCGGCTGTAAACATGATTGGTTTTGGGGGTGTGCAGAGAAGGAATACAGTGCCAGGAGACGCGACATTCGCACAGGTGAAGAGCGCTGTGAAGCGGCTGAAAAATGGGAAAGCAGCTGGGGTTGATGAGGTGTATGCAGAGATGATTAAGTGTAGTGGAGAGAGTGGAATGAAGTGCTTGTTGGAGATATGTAAGAAGGCATGGATGAGTGAAACTGTGCCAACAGAGTGGAAAAAGGCTGTGATTGTACCCCTGTACAAAAATAAAGGTGAGCGAAGTGAATGCAAGAATTATCGTGGCATAAGCTTACTGAGTGTGGTAGGAAAGGTATATGGAAGAATTATTACAGAAAAAGTAAGAGAGATATCAAAAGTCCTAGTGGGTGATGAACAGGGTGGAAGGAGACTTGTGGATCAAATATTTGCAGTGAGACAGATAGAGGAGAAGGCTTGTGAGAAGGATTATAAGGTGTTTATGGCATTCTAGGATCTGAAAAAAACATACGACAAAGTAGACAGAGAAACATTGTGGAAGGTTTTGTGCATGTACGGTGTAGATGGTAAGCTGCTAGGTGCTGTTAAGAGTTTTATGATGGTGGTGAGGAGTGTTTAAGGGTAAATGGGCATCTAAGTGAATGGTTCACGATCGGTGTGGGTGTGCGACAAGGATGTATGATATACCCATGGTTGTTATATATATATATATATATATATATATATATATATATATATATATATATATATATATATATATATATATATATATATTATATGGATAGGGTGATGAGAGAAGTAAAAACACGAGTAATGGAGAGAGGGATGGCGTTGGTAATGAATGGTGATGGATGGAATATCTCATATTTGTTGTATGCTGATGATGCAGTACTGCTTGCAAGTACCGGACAAGAACTTGGTAGGCCAGTGCTGAGTTTTGCTGATGTCTGTAAGCGTCGTGCCTTGAGAGTAAATGTAGAAAAGAGTAAAGTGATGGTTACTGAGAGAGAAGGTGACTCCCAGTGTGATATTACAGTGAATGGAGAGAGTCTGGAATTGGTGAGAGAGTTCAAATACTTGGGTACAGTGAAAGAAAAGAGAGGAAAATGTGCAAAAGAAGTGGAAAGTAGAGTGACACAAGGAAGGAAAGTAGCTGGTGCAATGAAGGCCTTGATAAGAAACAGAGGCTTGGGTGTTGCAACTGCACGGGGCTTACATGAAGGAGTGTTAGTGCCAAATTTAACACATGGATGTACGACTGTGGTGTGGCATGCAAATGAAAAGTCAAGAAGACAGCAGTGGAGATGGGACTGCTGAGGAATGTATGTGGAGTACAGAGGGTGGAAAGGATACGAAATAATGTGATTCATGGAAGTTGCGGAGTGAGGAAGTCGGTGGACACCAGAATCGAAGAGAGTGTACTGAGATGATATGGGCATGTGGAGAGAATGGATAACAATAGAGTGGTGAAGAAGGTATATCTGAGCGAATTTGAAGAAGGGAGGAGGTGAGGTAGGTCAAGGAGAAGGTGGAGAGATATGGTGGATGAGTGTGTGAGGAAGAGAGGTTTGGAAGTCGTTGAGGCTAGGGACTGACAAGAGATCGAGCTGGTTGGATGAATGTTGTGAGGAGAAGTGCATGATCAGGGATTTAGCAACCCTTTATAACGTGGCAGCGTCCGGATTGACTCAATCCGATATGTTTATGTGAAGCTACGGAACGTATCGAATGTTTTGGGGGTATCAGATAGAGCCGGGATTCCGGGGGCCTGAATGATGAGCGAATGGAAGCAAGGCCCATTGGTCTGGCCAAATTTGGGCTGTCTGGAGATTGCTACTCCTCACCCTGTCCTAAGGTGGGAAAGGAGGTCCCAATGATGATGATGATGATGATGATGACGATGACGATGACGATGACGATGACGATGGTGGAGGATGATGTTAGCCACAAAGAAGTGCTATGGAAAGGATATAGAGCCATAGTACTGTCTTTTTATGATGCTAGTCACAAAGAAGTGCTATGGAAAGGATATAGAGCCATAGTACTGTCTTTTTATGATGCTAGTCACAAAGAAGTGCTATGGAAAGGATATAGAACCATAGTACTGTCTTTCTATGACGCTAGTCACAAAGAAGTGCTATGGAAAGGATGTAGAGCCATAGTACTGTCTTTCTATGATGCTAGTCACAAAGATGTGCTGTGGAAAGGATATAGAGCCACAGTATTGTCTTTCTATGATGCTAGTCACAAAGCAGTGCTATGGAAAGGATGTAGAGCCATAGTATTGTCTTTTTAAGATGCTAGTCATAAAGAAGTGCTATGGAAAGGATGTAGGGCCATAGTATTGTCTCATTCTGCCACTGAACTAAGAAACAAGCTGAAAAACTGTGAAATTCTTGGCCAAGTTAGAGTGAAAAGAGTATAGTAATATTGGTAGTATCCAATGTTTGGTTACCTACTGCCAGACGCCTTGATCCCGTAAGGGGTGGCCACAAACAAATCACCATCTTCTCCCTGTCTGCCGCCATTGCACGGCCCTCCCCCCAGCTCACATCCCCTCTCACATATACCTCTCTACTCCATCCCTCCATCTCATCCTCAGCCTCTCCCCCTGCACCTCACTCACATACTCTCCTCGTTAGTCTCTCACAAACTGATATATATATTCTGAGGCTATGGCAATATACTGACGCTGAAAATGGTTGGAGTAAAGACGCTGAAAGAGGTGAAGACATGGCCGATAATGAGAAGTTGAACGAGGAGCAAAGGTGTGGACAACGAGTGGCAAACAGCTTGATGTAACTGCTGTCGTCAGCGGTGTAAGTCAGCCTTCAAGGTAAGACCAACTTTCTGTTTACTATAATTGACACGTTGCTTTGAAAAGAAGCTTTATCACCTCAAAACCCAAGTTAATTTAAGGGTGAACAATGGAGATAGTATATGACAAGCCTTTCCTGGCCCCATAAAGTTGGTCTGAGGTGCTGGGCTGGAGTCTTCCTCTAATTTGCCTCAACATAACCAGTTCTGGATTACTTAGTCAAAAGGATCAAAGCAAATGACTCCAGACTTGTACAAAAAATACCCACTGAGGTTGTTCAGTGCCCACTGAGGTTGTTCAGTGCCCACTGAGGTTGTTCAGTGCCCACTGAGGTTGTTCAGTGCCCACTGAGGTTGTTCAGTGCCCACTGAGGTTGTTCAGTGCCCACTGAGGTTGTTCAGTGCCCACTGAGGTTGTTCAGTGCCCACTGAGGTTGTTCAGTGCCCACTGAGGTTGTTCAGTGCCCACTGAGGTTGTTCAGTCCCCACTGAGGTTGTTCAGTCCCCACTGAGGTTGTTCAGTCCCCACTGAGGTTGTTCAGTCCCCACTGAGGTTGTTCAGTGCCCACTGAGGTTGTTCAGTCCCCACTGAGGTTGTTCAGTGCCCACTGAGGTTGTTCAGTCCCCACTGAGGTTGTTCAGTGCCCACTGAGGTTGTTCAGTCCCCACTGAGGTTGTTCAGTCCCCACTGAGGTTGTTCAGTCCCCACTGAGGTTGTTCAGTCTCACTGAGGTTGTTCAGTCCCCACTGAGGTTGTTCAGTCCCCACTGAGGTTGTTCAGTGCCCACTGAGGTTGTTCAGTGCCCACTGAGGTTGTTCAGTGCCCACTGAGGTTGTTCAGTGCCCACTGAGGTTGTTCAGTGCCCACTGAGGTTGTTCAGTCTCACTGAGGTTGTTCAGTCCCCACTGAGGTTGTTCAGTCCCCACTGAGGTTGTTCAGTCTCACTGAGGTTGTTCAGTGCCCACTGAGGTTGTTCAGTGCCCACTGAGGTTGTTCAGTGCCCACTGAGGTTGTTCAGTCTCACTGAGGTTGTTCAGTGCCCACTGAGGTTGTTCAGTGCCCACTGAGGTTGTTCAGTCTCACTGAGGTTGTTCAGTGCCCACTGAGGTTGTTCAGTCTCACTGAGGTTGTTCAGTGCCCACTGAGGTTGTTCAGTGCCCACTGAGGTTGTTCAGTGCCCACTGAGGTTGTTCAGTCTCACTGAGGTTGTTCAGTGCCCACTGAGGTTGTTCAGTGCCCACTGAGGTTGTTCAGTCTCACTGAGGTTGTTCAGTGCCCACTGAGGTTGTTCAGTCTCACTGAGGTTGTTCAGTGCCCAATGAGGTTGTTCAGTCTCACTGAGGTTGTTCTCCAATGAGGTTGTTCAGTCTCACTGAGGTTGTTCTCCAATGAGGTTGTTCAGTCCCCACTGAGGATGTTCATGGTACAGCTGATGCTTTGTGTACACTGATAGGTTGTTGCTGGATCAGCCCCAGTCTTTCTGGTCAGACCCATCAACCACAGACAAGTAACCACCCCTGCAGGGTTATCACATGCAGTGTACTGGTATTCACTTGTGGCTGACAGTGCCTCACCACAGCCATACACTGGGAAAAGTGTGGTTTGGTTTATGGGTGGATGCCACATTTGCATCCACCCATTTAACGGGCAGTGTAATATGGTTACCACCCAGCACTGTAAATGGTTTACTGGGTTACAGGGAACCATTAGATAAACACAACAAAACTTCTTCCAACTGCTGGGCACAAAAACTAATGCCATTAAGTTGTGTAACACTGAATCTGTGCAGGTACTTTAATAATAATTTTCAGTTTATTTATTCATGGCAGTCAGTGGCATAAAATACACAGGTGGTTAATGTACTATGCTAACCTAAGGGGGTCAACAGGCTGACCCTGACTGCTGCCGAGGAGCACCGACATACTGCCAAGCCTCACCCAGGCTGGAGTGAGGCATAGGCACAAGGGGACACACCGCCTAATCTTTACCCCGCTGAGTTTCAAACCCTTGTGGGTCTTGCACCACAGTGTGCTTTGAGTTACACTTGACAAGGGACAGCTCACCTCACCCACACAAGCAGTGCGGTCTGAGTGGGACTCAAACTCAGGTCACTTGAATTGGGAGTCCAGTGCTCTATCAACTGCACCACCATGTGTAGACTTATGGGTGAATTTCCTGCCACATTTCACTGATGGAAGTACAGTAATCCCTCGATTATCTGATGTAATACAGCCAAAGGCATGTCCACAAAATGGATCCATCCGGATAATGGACTTCTCCCCTGGCCCCCCTTCACACATAACCTAACTTTGAAAGCCAGTGTAAAAGGCCACTACAGTACATCGTACAACACTTGTTCCTGGTGTTTAACACTACTCTGTCTGGTCAAGCAGACCTATAAACCACAGCCAAGCAATTACCAAGGTTAAGTAAACCCATCAACCACACACAAGCAATCACCACTGCAGGGCCATAACCTTTAGTGGCATGGAAAAAGCATGAAAAAAACGGCTACACAAGAAAAATGCGGTGGGCACACAAAACATAATGGTAGAATGGAATAACATCGTTGTAAAACAGAATCAATCATGGTACAGTACAGTAAGATAGAATAAAATCAAGGTGAACACCCGTGATTCCTGGCAGGGTGTCGTGCTGAATAACCCACTAGCTCCTTGACTCTGTTGCACTGCAACTGGCAATTCTGTTGCACTGCACTGTACATCCAATGTGGTCTAGTGGCGTACCCTGATGCACTGCACTGTACACTAATGCACTGCACTGTACATCCTGATGACCTTAGTTGCAGTCAGAGTCAACAAGGAACTTCGGCAGTTGGTCCAGGGGAGCGACTGTGGTATGTGGTGATGGACTGCCAACTTCAGGTAACTCAGAAGACAACTGCAAACTCATGTCCAGGGGATACACAATGGCTGATGATTGGGTTGTGGTTCCGTTACTGAAGGTGTGGTTTGATGCTGTGATGGTGGCAGAGCAGAGGTGGACTGGGCAGGGGTCAGAGGCCTGAAAATGGAGTTGATCATGGACTGGCAATAGATGATTCAGGTGTCGGATAACGCTCTGCCACACAGGATGCCAATCCTCTACAAGGTGAAAAGGCACCATCTCTCTGTCACATTCCAGGTGCTCAGCATACTCATGCACCTGCTCAAGATGTGCCCATAATGTGCTCAGGTGGGGGATGGCTGGAATAATGTAGTTCTCTGGGTCATCCTTGTCATTCTTGTCACTCTCTTCTGGTCAGGCAGCAGCAACAGAAGTGGCAGTCTTGACATCAGACATAACCTGAAAGCCGGAATGGCCCCCATCCTCATCTAACCACTCCCACACGTCATCAACATCCACAGCCTTACCTGCATTACAAAGCTGAGTGTGGAAGTCATCCTTGTCAAAGCCCAGAAAGTCATGTCTGCTCTCGTGTCCCTGAGGGAGACAAGACCAACCACTTTCTAGGGTTTTCACAGAGACTTCCTTCCATGCACTTGCTCAGCTGAACACTGCAGACTTAAGGCTGTAGCACCGCATGTTTTCCAGTGCCCTCTGCCCTCGTGTGTCCAGCCCCTGACTCTGCTTGTCCTCGTCCTCAAGAACAACCATCACCTCGTCCAAGAATCTCCATCGCTACAGCCTCTTTGTGGCCACGGTAACAGCCTGGTCAATCATCAGAGCAGTGGTATTAGGTGGTAAAAACAAGCACCTAATGTGACCGTCATCTGCAACCAATTCCTTCTGGGAGGGATGCATGGGAACATTGTCCAGTAGAAGAGCCTTTACCTGGTCACAAGGGATTCCAAGTTCCTTTGTTTGATAACGGATGACCTCCTCGACAAAATGCCTGTTGAACCAATCTGTGAAGATCTTGGAGGTAAACCATGCCTTCACAGAATGGTACCACACAACAGGAAGATCATCCATTAGCCCACAAAGGCAATGGGGCTACTTTGCCTGACCAACAATAACGGGCGTCAGCCAGTGCATCCTGTTAGCATTGGCACAGTGTAAAACAGATACCCACTGCTTAGACAACTTGTGGCCAGGTACATGCTTCTCCTGCTCATCTATCAGTGTTTGTAGGCACTGAGTGGTGGAAGAGGCCAGTTTTGTCAGTATTATAGATCTGACCAGGAGCGAGACCCTTCTCAATCATGCCTACAGTAACAGTATCTGATGAAATTCCTCCACCCCCTCCTCACTGGCGTCAACAGCTTTGACACTGGTTGTACGATTTGTAAGGCCATGTTGAAGCTTGACCCTGAACTATCAACCTTCAGATGCCTTGAAGTCAGGGACATTGTGAAGGTGGGCAATCTTCCCAACAGTGCCTTTCAACTTGGTACCACGCACTTGCACGCCTGCAGCCCGTTGCTGGCAGTACCAGATCAATGTTGAATGGTTGACACTGGCATGCTGGGGATGCCCATAGCCTTCCGTATGGCATTGCGTTTGTTGCTCTTGCCAAAGTCTGCTGTGTACTGGGTTAGTTTGTCACGGGATTTCCTGATGTCATGCAGGGTTCAGCGGACCAGGTCGTACTTCTTTAAGATGCTGGGAGTCAACCATCCCGCATCAATCTTACCGAGGATCTCTTGCTTTTTCTCCAAAGTCATCACTACCCTCTTCCTTTTCTGTGGTGGAGGGGCCATCATTACACACCCTAGGAAGAGGCATGCAAAGAATAGCAATGCCTGAAGCAGGTAGAGAACAACCACAAAAGCCACCACGTGTGCCACCATAACAACTATACAAGAGGAGCTGTTCACTACACGGTCAACGTGTGGGAACTGGGAAGGGCCGAGGGGGTCTCTAGCGGACACTGGGTGAACTACCCAGCCAGACAGCGTGGCGCCACTGGGCTATTCCCATCCAACCCGGCAAAAATGTTCTTGCAGCCATAATTTCCACCTGGATGCAAGCATTTTATCTGGATAAAATGGAAAAATGTACATATAATGGTTTAATACAGCCAGATAACAGCGTCTGGGTTATGAATCATTTGGATAAATGGGGCATTACTTAACAACGTGAATGAGGTCACAACCAATAACTGCTTTGAACTACAGAATGACACTGCCATTACAGACTATTGTGATGAAGCTCAATGATAAACACTGCAAACACTGAAGCATTTCAAGTCTACTGATGCTGAAGAACAAACAGGATGTTATGTAAACACTGCAAACACTGAAGCATTTCAAGTCTACTGATGCTGAAGAACAAACAGGATGTTATGTAAACACTGCAAACACTGAAGCATTTCAAGTCTACTGATGCTGAAGAACAAACAGGATGTTATGTAAACACTGCAAACACTGAAGCATTTCAAGTCTACTGATGCTGAAGAACAAACAGGATGTTATGTAAACACTGCAAACACTGAAGCATTTCAAGTCTACTGATGCTGAAGAACAAACAGGATGTTATGTAAACACTGCAAACACTGAAGCATTTCAAGTCTACTGATGCTGAAGAACAAACAGGATGTTATGTAAACACTGCAAACACTGAAGCATTTCAAGTCTACTGATGCTGAAGAACAAACAGGATGTTATGTAAACACTGCAAACACTGAAGCATTTCAAGTCTACTGATGCTGAAGAACAAACAGGATGTTATGTAAACACTGCAAACACTGAAGCATTTCAAGTCTACTGATGCTGAAGAACAAACAGGATGTTATGTAAACACTGCAAACACTGAAGCATTTCAAGTCTACTGATGCTGAAGAACAAACAGGATGTTATGTAAACACTGCAAACACTGAAGCATTTCAAGTCTACTGATGCTGAAGAACAAACAGGATGTTATGTAAACACTGCAAACACTGAAGCATTTCAAGTCTACTGATGCTGAAGAACAAACAGGATGTTATGTAAACACTGCAAACACTGAAGCATTTCAAGTCTACTGATGCTGAAGAACAAACAGGATGTTGTGCAACATAAAACGAAGGTGAAATGCATTAAGGAAGAAGAGTTTGGTGATGACATAAACGCTGGTGAAGAAAAGTTGAATGGAGTATAAAAGAGATGATGAGGGAGTGAGTCAGTGGTTTGACGTGCATAGGAAACATGCAGCTGGACACAGTATAACACAGGCGGGTGTATGTGGGTGATATGGGGTAAGACTCAAACAGGTGAGAGTTGATGGTACATGTCACAGTGGTGGAGTTACCTGCAGTGTGTGGGCGTGGGGGGGTGGCGGCTGATCCTGAAGGCAGTACATGTATATCTTGTCATTTTCTTGGGTTATCCTGGAGGACCGGATGCCACCTTGGTCTTCTTGGACGGCAAATACCATGCCATCCTGCACCAGCGTCTTGATGTGCTGACTCATCTCCAGGAGGTTCTCAACCTGTGGGCAGTACCATACATTAGAATATATAAACAGCATCCATATATTTTTTTTTTAATGTGTCCGACTCTGGGCATAGGCTTCACAGCCTGCTCCCAAGGCTCAGTAGTCCTCCTTCATACGATACACCTCTACATGTCACCACTTCGGCGCCAACACCCACCGTCCATATTGAATGCATGCTAGGGCTGTCTCATACAGGACTGGTGTATTGGTATTAGCGGGGGTATTTTTACGACCTGTCGGTGGGTCTTCTGGTAGATCAGTAAAGTCTGCTTTTATGAAGTTCAAATCCTTAAACTGTTCCCTGCTCCAGGGGGATTTGAACCTGGGTCTGGTAGGAGTGCAGGCTACCTGTCTACCGATTGAGCCACCGCCTCTACATGGGACACTGTCAGTACGTTCTTATGGAAACTGGCAATATATTACTACTTGGAGACAATACTGGTGGGGAAGCACGAGACAGTAGCGGGTAACTTACTGTTATTTGCTGTGGCATCTTTGTGATGGTGTTGATCTTGTCCATGATGGTGGAGGCCGGGTCTGGGTGTGGTGGAAGGGCGGGGGTGTGTGTGGCATCAGTCTCCGCTGCCAGTGCATCCAGGGCCGTCCTGATGGCCTCACGCACCTGTCCGTACTAACACAAACATTAGTGCTGGAGGCTCTGCCAACTATGTGCTAATGTACTATCGCAGACACTTATGGCTGGTACAACCAGCATTGTCAATCCTCTTTTTCCTTGGTGTGAATCCCGTGCAGCTCGACTCAGTTAATCCGAATCGTTAATAATACTATTTAGAGGGAGAGTCGCCAGGAGATGTCTGTTGCAAGTGTAGGGGGTGGCGGTGTTGGGGGTGAGGTGAGGTGGGAACGTGACTGAGTAAACGTGGCATCAGTGTAATACAGATGTGGGACAAGTGTATTTGTTAAAAAAGTAGGTTTACGATGTGAATGAGCTAAAACAACCTCTTTTTAGTGGTAACGACACTGAGTTAGGGATTCCACATATATCTCAGAATGCTACCACAAGCTGTGTGTTGAGGTTAACACATACAGGAATTGTCATTTAGCGGCAGTGCTAGAAGTCTGATAAATGGTAACAGTTGGAAGTGGTGGCATGTTACATAGGTCTGACAGGTTAATAATCGGGGAAACTAATTACAGTTTTAACGAACAAGCGGCAAAAGGTATTGCCGTAGCATCTGACTTTATAACAGATAACCCATAAAGAACAGCTACAGTGTATTGTGCATAATATGACCATACCCACAATAATATGAGTTTTTTCAAATGTGTTCGACATTGCTTAAAAAAAGGCTGCAATTACTGAATCCTTGATGATTGCTTAACTTTTGACGTAGATAAGTATAATGTTTACCATGAGATCTGAACTGACTTTTATTCCGCAGTATCCTATAATTGCTTGTTCATGAATAATTGTTAATCTTTCCATTGCTATGGCATTTATAATCAGACATGATTATTTGTCTTTAGCCAACAGCACTATATGATATGGCACATACTTTAGATTTCTGTATCTTATCTTTGTAACCCCTACGGTGTTTGCCAGTATAATATACCCTAGTTCTTAGTAGACCTTGAAGGGCTAACGTCATTGGCACGAGTGTATTACTCACGGTGATATTGACAGTTGGTTATGCAAGAGAACATAATGCAACATTAATTAAGGGAATATAATATCACTGTTAATACATCTTAGTATATTATTTTACACAGACATATCCCTCAGTAATGAGTCCAGCCACCTTGCTTCTCCACAACCTCCCGAAGCCTATCGGGCATGCTGGCCACCTCATTCCTTACGAGGTGTGGCTTCCCTTGGAATATTTCCCACTGAGTCATAATGTGGGCCGTCAGCTGGTCTGCCGTTTTCTCTGGTCCTGGTTGCCATGTGTTAACCAGGGTTCCCCAGATATTTTCCATTGGGTTACAGTCACAACCCTTACTCGCCCAGTGTAGGAGTTGCAGGTTTTCTGGACTACTAAACCATTCCTAACTGCTCCTGCTGTGTGTACAGGACAACCATCTTGGACAAGAGGACTGGTCCAGGAGAGAAGGGGAAATTTTTCTCTCGTAGGAAGGTAGAAAGAAATCCTGCAGTATTTGACTATATTTTTGCGCACTGAGTCGTCCCTGCATCTTCACTACATCTCCTACGCCATGGATGGAAATATAACCCCACACATTGCATGTCACGTGCCCACTTCTCGTCTCTTCATAAACATTGTTTCGCTCATCGCTCGTAAGAACAAACATTACATAATATTAGAGGGATATCGTG
The DNA here is from genome assembly GCF_032717465.1 of Coenobita brevimanus. Taxonomy (NCBI): domain Eukaryota; kingdom Metazoa; phylum Arthropoda; class Malacostraca; order Decapoda; family Coenobitidae; genus Coenobita; species Coenobita brevimanus. The sequence continues at coordinate 56,636 of NW_027643229.1, read as the reverse complement.
TTTGTATTTGAAATTAATAAGAATAATCTATGCTTGGAAATTGTAGCCTACACTGCTTTCACTCCAGTCTCTTTGGAAATCAAAGGAAGGTGATCCGTGGGTAACAACTCTATACTGTGGGAAGTTGTTGCGGAGACGTTTAGGAGTCTAGAATTACTAAAGGAAGAATATTATAATAATTCAGAACACCCACCAACACCAGGACCTTTACATTTATCACTGTTAGTAATTAGTGAATTAACCAACTTATGTACCACATTAGGATTGGAAAGTGAACCGTGGTCTTTCTCATTTATCTTCGTTATTAATTACTGATTAAACGAACTTATATACCACATAAAATTAAAAAGTGACCCTTATCTTGTGTGTGTGTGTGTGTGTGTGTGTGTGTGTGAATTATCAGGGTCATATACTTTAATATTATTGTTTCTGCAACAGTTCAGTTATTAAACATCACCAGGTGTTGTTCTTCCTCCACACGTGTACATTTCCGTGATGGCAAGATCGGAAGGTTTTCTCAACTGAGACCACCACCTGGACCAGAAGTTTAGGCCTTGGTCCACATAGTGACGTGCAAAGTTAAGCCTGGCAGCACGGTGCGCTTCAGTGAGTAACTTTTTTGGCAGGAACCCGGTGATGTATTCCGGCCTTATGAAGCCGCCTCCAGACTGTACTGACAGACACATCCAGTTGGAGTCTGTTCCGAAGTGCCACAGCGTTCGTTATGGGGGTTTCCTCAGCTGCTTATATAATGCGCTCATCCTGTACAGGTGTCATTACACGGGAGCGTGGTGTCCTGGCTGAGGAAATATTTTAAAGAGAATACGTAGAAACAACTATTTTACATGCCCATAGGAGCGGTGTTAGAGGGAGGAGTTGGGGAACAGGGGGAGGTAGGAGGGTTGGGGTGGGCGGGGAGGTAGAGGAGAATGTTGGTGGACTGTGGTGTGAGGGAGGATTGCAAGGGAGATGATCCGTCACACTAAATTGGTGTCCTGTTACCTATACAACAGGGTTAGTATAACATCGTTGATGCTGGTTTGCATTTTTGTAGGTCAAAAGTATGTCATACATCGTTGACGCTGTATTACGGGTTAATGTACAATTTATAACACTAGACAGTATAAATAATAATGTAAGCAAAAACATTATGAAACAGAGTCACATCAGACACGTTCGACATACACGTATGGCAAGAAAAGTAACTACTGACCACATCTTCCATAGTTAGGCTTTTTTACCCTGGTTAGTAAGATCTGTCTCCTCCCACCTCTTGATCCATTTTGTTACAGTTGTTGGGGATATGCCTAACTGACTGGCGATGGCCCAAATACTCGAGCCTCCTTTCCGCAGACCAGCGATCTGCCCTTGCAGGGGTACTTGCTTTTCCTGTCTGTTCATTGTGAATCCTGAACTGTGAATGGTGCAGGAATGCTTCTTGGTGTCTGGACAATCCTGTCTGTTCATTGTGAATCCTGAACTGTGAATGGTGTACAAATGCTTCTTGGTGTCTGGACAACACCTCGGTATACACCTGGTCTCACTGAGAGGCGAGACTTAATGGCACCAAGTTTGAGGGTGACAATCGCCTGATGGATGATTTGGAGGTTGACCCCTGCAGGCAGACTTATACTGGCAGTTGGCACAAGGCCTAAGGAGTGCTTGAACGAGGAGCTGTTAGTTCTATCCAGGTCTAAACAGTTTGGTTTATACTTGCCCTCTGACTACGAAAGATTCCAACAAGACCCATAGTCTCCAGGAGGTTATGCTGTAGAATGAAGGATGGCTGGACATTTATACTGAATGAATATAAATGACAAAATTTGTTTTGTCGTTTCCATACTACTGTATGCCTTTACTTTGTGCTTGTAGTGTTACAAATTGCCAATTGTCACTACCACAATCTGTGACAGAGACTCGCATGGGGAAGATTACATGAATACAGATAAATTAAAGGAACAGATATCTTACGATTTGTGCTTGTAACATGATAATCCCATTAACATTATAATTATCTAACTCGAAATTTATGGAACCATCAAGGAATCGATATCTGCGGTATTTCCTATGCATTGTATAATTTAACATATGTGACACATTTGAAAAAACTCATGTTATTGTGGGTATGGTCATATTATGCACAATACACTGTAGCTGTTCTTTATGGGTTATCTGTTATAAAGTCAGATGCTACGGCAATACCTTTTGCCGCTTGTTCGTTAAAACTGTAATTAGTTTCCCCGATTATTAACCTGTCAGACCTATGTAACATGCCACCACTTCCAACTGTTACCATTTATCAGACTTCTAGCACTGCCGCTAAATGACAATTCCTGTATGTGTTAACCTCAACACACAGCTTGTGGTAGCATTCTGAGATATATGTGGAATCCCTAACTCAGTGTCGTTACCACTAAAAAGAGGTTGTTTTAGCTCATTCACATCGTAAACCTACGTTTTTAACAAATACACTTGTGTCACATCTGTATTACACTGATGCCACATTTACTCAGTCACGTTACCACCCACCCCCACCCACCCCACCCCCAACCCCGCCACTCCCTACACTTGCACCAGACATCTCCCGGTGACTCTCCCTCTCACTAGTAAAATTAACGATTCGGAGGAACTGAGTCGAGCTGCACGGGATTTACACTTAGGAAAGAGAAGACTGACAGTGCTGACTGTACCAGCCATAAGTGTCGGCGATAGTACACTTCACACATCACAAGTTTATATGTCAGTGTAAGTGTGCTCATGTTACTACAGAAGCCTGGTGGTACAAGTAGAAGGGAGTGGCTGCCTACCTTCATGCTGGTGGTGACAATGTTAACATCAGGGAACTGTTCTTGGCAGTTCTGCCTCCAGTCTTCAACCTCCACACTGCACTGGACAGCGTGGTTAATGGCCGTGAAGGCCTCCTGTGCTGTGTTGGCATTCTGCAGACACTCCAGTCTGGCTGGCAGCTGCTTCACTCCTTCCTCTCCTTCTTGCTTCATGGCCACCACTCTGGCCACCTCCTCCTCTATCAGCTTTACAAATGTGGCCATGTTGTGTGTGACTTCCTCCATCTTTTTTATCAGCTGGAGGTTTTGTTCCTTCTGGTCGGTCAGCCAGGTCAGGTACTGGTCCAGCTGGGACTGGGTGTTTTGGGAGCTGGTAACCTGGCTCCTCATGCTGCTCTCGTGCTCCCCCAGCAGGGACCAAAGCTTCTTGCTCATCCCACTGGGCCTCTTCTGGGTTGTACCACCCTTTGTTTTGACTGACATTTGTTTTTCTGCTGCAGGTTTTACACTTGGCTTTCCACCAGCTGCTCCTGCTGTCTGTGCCAGCTGTACATTCTTAAGCTTTTTGACAAGAGCCTCCATTCCATAGTTTACTGGAAAATTATCCAGGGAGGTGGCGGAGTAGCTGGCACGGCAGTCAGGGCAGGTCAGCTGGTTGGCTGTGGTCAGTTGTAAGATGCAGGACGAACAAAAGGTGTGGCCACACGGCAGATTACGTGGCCGACGCTCACTCTCATCATAGGTGATGCAGCACACACTGCACTCCTCAGGATTGTCCTGTGCAACAACAATAACATTGATTGATTACAAGTAGAACATGATGGACATTGCTGACCTTACAACCTAAAAGGCAGTTTTAATATTCATAACTCAGAGGAAGGATGAGATGTCATATGAGAGGTATAAGGGAAAGAGGAATAGAGCGAGAAGGGCTGTGCGTGATGCTGAAGTGGCAGCAGATGAGAGGTGGGGTAGGCGGCTGACAGAGAATTTTCAACAGAATAAGAAAATGTTTTGGAAGGAGATGAAAAGGGTGTGAAAGGGAGAGTCTGGGAAGGAAGAGCGAATAAAAGCAGAGGATGGAAGGATGTTAATTGAGATTGATGCAGTAAGGAAGAGATGAGCAGAGTATTTTGAAAGATTGTTAAATGTAGAGGAGTAAAGGGTGGCTGAGATTGTGGCGGATGGAGGAGTGCAAGGAATAAATGGGTTGGGAGAGTTGAATGATTCTTTGATCACGAAGGAGGAAGTGAAGAAGGCAGTAAAAGAGATGAAAACAGGGAAAGCTGCAGGTATGGATGGGTGTGCTGTGGAATGCCTGAAGGGTGGTGGAGTGACTATTGTTGATTGGTTAGTAAGATTGTTGAATGTGTGCTTTGTGAAAGGTATGGTGCTAACTGACTGGGCAAGTTTTTGTGTGGTCCCGTTGTATAAAGGCAAGGGTGATAGTATGAATGTACTAGCTTTAGGGGTATAAGTCTGTTCAGTGTTGTAGGTAAGGTGTATGGTAGAGTGTTAATTATGAGAGTTAGAGAGGGTACAGAGGGAGTGATTGGTGATGAGCAGTGTGGCTTTAGGACAGGAAGGGGATGCGTGGATCAGGTGTTTGCGGTGAGACAAGTGTGTGAAAAGTATTTAGCGAAAGGCAAGGATGTGTTTTGGGCATTTATGGATTTAGAGAAAGTGTATGACAGAATTGATAGGGAGGCTTTGTGGACTGTTTTAAGATTGTATGGACTTGATGGTAGGTTACTAAAAGGGGTGAAAAGTTTTTATATAAATAGTAGAGCGTGTGTAAGAGCGGGAAATGCTGTGAGTGAGTGATTTCCCGTGAGAGTGGGGCTGCGACAGGGATGTGTGATGTCGCCTTGGTTGTTTAATATTTACATGGATGGTGTTGTAGGGGAGGTGAATGCAAGAGTTTTAGGTGGAGGTCTGAGTCTGGTGAATGTTGATGGTGGAGAGTGGAATCTGAAGCAGCTGCTGTTTGCAGATGATACTGCACTGGTGGCTGATTCAGAGGAGAGATTGAGATAGTTGGTAGAGGAGTTTGGAAGGGTGTGTGAAAGGAGGAAATTGAAAGTAAATGAGAATAAGAGTAAAGTGATGAAGTGTACGAGGTTGTAGATGGTAGGGGGATGAATATAGTTTTGAATGGCGAGTTGCTTGAGGAGGTAGAGTGTTTTAAATATTTAGGGTCACATGTTGCTGTGGATGGAGGAATAGATGCAGAAGTGAAGTTTAGAATAAATGAAGTAGGAAAGGTGCTGGGAGGAATGAAAAAAGTGTTTAGATGTCGTTCGCTTAGAATGGATGTAAAGAGAAGGCTGTATGAGGGTGTTGTGGTACCGACTGCATTATATGGGGCTGAAACATGGAATATGGGAGTAGCAGAGAGGAAAAGTTTGAATGTAATGGAGATGAGGTGTCTGAGGAGTATGTGTGGAGTGACGCGTATAGATCGAGTGCAAAATGATGAAGTGTGAAGGAGAACTGGAGTTGTTCGGGAGATGGCTGGTAGAGTTGAGCAGAGGGTGTTGCGATGGTTTGGGCATATGGAGAGAATGGATAATGAGCGATTGGTGAAAAAGATAACTAGATCTGATGTAAGAGGTGTAAGGCTGAGAGGAAGACCACGAACAGGATGGATGGACAGTGTGAAAAGAGTGCTGGATGCGAGAGGGATGTCTGTTGAGTAAGGAAGAGTGGCTGTGCATGACAGAAATAAATGGAGAGAAATTGTGAATGAATAAGTGATGATGCAGCCCTGAGGGGATATTCTCCCGCATTTGGTCTGATCAGCTATTTCAGGTCAGGTGTGGGTAAGGGGATGAGTCTGTTATGATGTGGCAGGGGTAAACCAGCTCTGCTGTCGGGCCCTGCTGCGGACGTCACTGATTGCCTTGCGCAGTTGACCCTTGTGCGGTGTGGTGCGGTGAGGATCTGTCCGTTCTCCCCTTTGGGGCTAAGATCGAATGAATGTGTTTGAATGGATGAGTAAATGGGGAGTGTGTCGTCCTGTCTCGGCTACCTCCCTTTCCTTGGGGGAAGCAGCCTTGGTATATAGATAGAATAGATAGATAACTCACTGATGCTAAGAAAGCAATAACATGAGCTTTATATAACTGACATCCATACTGTGCAGTCGGCCAAAGAAGTGACACTGGAGTATCCAGAAAGTTTCAGTCAGTGATAATGGATAATACTCCTCTTATATCTTTGCAAGATGACGCCTATTATGTAAAATTGTAATAGAAAACAATAAGTGAAATACAAGATGGGTATCGGGCAGTACCAATGGGAGACCATATAGAGGCATGAGAAGAGAACAAATGATCAGGACAAGATGGACGTACGTCCCCAACCACCACGCGCCCCTCTTCGCCTCAAGGAATCGACTAGAGGTACATCGCCCTGCTGCATTACCCTTCACCTGGACCAGCACTCAACGGAATCGGGGCAGGATCTGTGTGCCAGCAGACTCCTCAAGTAAGACTGCAATGATGCCCACTGTGCTTGTCAGGGGAAGGACGCCCACCATGCTCCCTCCACCTACTGCCTTCTGTAGGACTGTGACGACATCCATTGTGCTCGTTGGGGAAAGGACGCCCACCGTGTTTCCCTCACCTGCAGCCCCTGCCCTGAGCAGGACTGCAGAGATGCCCACCGCGCTTCTCTCACCTGCAGTCCCAGTGCCTAGCAGAATCAAGGCAGTGCCCACTGTGCCTGTCGGGGAGGCCCCGCTCACCATGAGGGCCTCATCTGCTGATCCTTCAGCACCTATAGAGGGTCGTGACCCTTGCTAGCCTCACTCCTCCAGAGGACGGGTGGGTCATGCCCCTTGCTCGCCTCACTCCTCCAGAGGCCGAACGGGACGTCCCTCTCACTCTCCCCACACCACAGGGGGCAGAGCAGGCTCCCCAGCAAAGCCACTACTGGAAGAGGTCTGGAGTGGCCTTATAGTGAGTCCTGGGGTACATTCATTACAACCAGCCCCCCTAAGTCACCAGTCAATGTCGGACTCCTGAAGGAGGAGAGACTGCAGGCAGCCCCCGTCAGATTCCCGACGAAGGTGAGACCGCAGACACCAGACGCAGAGGGACGCCCCCAGAACTCCCAGCCGAGACCTCCTTAGACAAGTCGGCAAACCGTCCCCCACGAAGGGCAGGTGCAAGGAAGCACGCCTACTCGACCTGTTCGGCCCCAGCCCCGAGGGCCGACACACCAACAGAGGTCCCTCCAGTGAAAGGCCTCCCTCTACACCTCCCAGCAGCCCTCACCTGACGATCAAGAGTAAAATAGTGGTACCACGCCCCTTCAGAGAGTGCACACCTGACGAGACACCTCCCACACCTGGGGGCTACTAGTCCCAGACTCAGATGCTTATACTTCATATAGTGTGGGTAATCTATCACATTGTATTGTGTCAAGTCACTGTATTCTTTGCGAGTATTATCCGTGTAAGACTGGTTAGCCTGTGGTTTTAAGCCCTGTTCCATTGGTTGCATGCTCTGGGTCTTAGAAAGAACCCAATATTGGACCCACATACTCAGAGAGAAAGAAGTTGATCTCTGAGTACGTGGCATAACAATAAGTAAATGACAAAGAGCTTATACATTTCAGAGTTGTAGGAAACAGTTTGTTAGTTACGATAATAAGAAATCCTAAACGGAACTAACTGAAATTCCAGAACTAGCGTTCAAGGACAGGCAGGAATAAGTTGCGGGGTTTAAGTCTACTGTGGTAGTAAGCAATTATTTCTGGTATCGTCAGACTGAAAAGAAAAGGCTTTCAATAAACAATGAAGATCTGTCATTTTTATTTACGAGATATTTACCGTTAGACTACTGGTGAATGGTTAAAAGTTATTTATTTCCGTTTTTGTTGTCTCCATGGATGACGACAGAAAGTGGGAATGCGGCGTAAGTTAGTAGGCGATGTTAAATGGCTCGATCAACAAGCACAAATGAAGACAACTTTTACTGACAGACATGCAGCTATTACATCGCATTTGGCCACTTTTCCACTAAGAAAAATCTGTGGAAGACTTAGTATAAGCTTGAAAACTATCACTTAATGAAATATAAAAGAACCTTGCCAATTTGCTGAGAGTCTGAGCTCCATGGAGGATGCAAATTGTTTCATAGTCTGTATTATCCTCGGTGCCTGAACAACGGGCAAGAGTAATAAAATGCAATAAAAACAGCAGTGAGTTCCACACTTCCAACTCAGTATTTTCAATTAGACAAGACACAGCAGTTTATTTAAAAAGAAAAGCATTCCAGATTTAAAAGCTGGAACAAGTATGCACTTTTGCATTGCACAAGTTTGTAAGCCCATGTTCTAGTCCTCTTTACTGCCTAGTGTCAGAGAAAAAGATATAATCTGTCATACCTATAGTCGCAGCACATGACTCTGAGGTTGTCATTACCGTACCCTGGCAACCTACCAGTCAGAAGTGCATCCAATTTCGTATCATATTATACACATATCATATTATTATGCACGATTATTTTTATACAAAAACATATACACGAATCACATGCGTCTCATATTATACACGAAATTGGATGCACTGTTGAGGGGTAGGTTGCCACGGCATGATAATAACATCCTCAGAGTCACACGCCACGAGTATAATAATTTTGTATCAATAGGGTAGTATATAATTACATTTATTATTATGCTAGGGGAGGCAAGGAATAAGAGGAAGAAAAGATCTTGCTGCAGCTTTGGGTAGGGTATCCTTACTAAGAATAATTTTTGTGGCATCCTTATTGTTCCTATATCATCACGACTGCATTTGAAAAGCAAGTAGTGTATTGCATTCACTAGAATTTTCCTAGGTTGCCCTTCGAAACTAGATAATCAGTTTTTGAAATCCTGGGACATACACACGAGCACGGGGATATGCTGTGCACCACGCGCCGAGTAATACATTACATATTCAAATCGGGAAAACATATGTTACAGGTTAGCTTCTAATATATCATTGCCTCATGTTATTCATTTCTCATAATTATTAGCGTGATATACTAAGTATTTTTTTTCTTTTCTTTTCGATATGACGTAATGAAGTACAGAAATTTTTACCTTGAATTCAGTAAGTTTTCACGGAAAGCATGGCAGTACAGAGTGTCTGAAGCAATCTGAAACTCTGTCATCACTTCTTGGGGCGACTGTACAAGTGGTGGTGTGATAACAGTATGGTGAACATGCCATAACAGAATATGCTATTGTACTGTAACATGTACAGTAACACTAATATTAATAGTGAGAGACAGTACAGTAGTGAATAATGATCTTTTTATCCACAAACTGTATGTCCAACAACATATGAATTAAGAACCTTTGTACACTAGTCCTGAATGTGACAACCTCCTTTGTATAGTACAGCATAGTGTGTGTGTGTGTGTGTGTGTGTGTGTGTGTGTGTGTGTGTGTGTGCTTTTCATTGCCTCAAATACACAAAGCACAAGCCATGTACTGTCAGCAGCAGTGTTGCCACCAAAAAATTTGGTAAATCTGAAGCTGGATGCCAAAAAATCTGTGGAAATCTGTAGATCCCTCAAAGTGACCATTCCGTGGGGGGAAATGGAGAACTACTCCGTCCGAATTTTCCACAGCCTTCCCCTTGAACCTCCCGAATTTTTCCCTAATTGACCACAGAAATGACATACCACATGTTGAAGATAGAATTTGGTCATAATATAATAGTACCATTGAGCAGTTACAAACTAATATGGCAGTTTTTTTTTTTTTTTTTCAAAAATAGTGGACTGTGTATAGCCAGTTGTTAGCTCATGGAACTAGGCCTGTCACACAACTTGAATACAAAATTATGGTTACATGAATTTTGATCAGCCTTCCTTATCAAATAGGAATGGTTCTCCTTGGTTACAAGTCAAATTAACCGTCCAGTCCGACTACACTTGGTCATAAGCTAAACTGGAAAGGAGTGTAGGCCTAGTATCTTTGTTAAGTGATAGTAAGTCGAATTCATATTAACTCATTATATCACAGGAACCACACCAGAATTAGAGCATATACTGTACAATGTATTTCCAAGTAAAATAATGCACTTCTTTGCACTGTCTAAATGCAGCAGTTGTTTACTAAGCAGCTCCCAGTGCAGGTGGTAAATTACACAGCATGTGAAATATTGTCTTAGTGTGGAACTTTTAAAAAATTCTCAAAAGGCAGATACACTATTTATATTTGATAAGTTTCTTATCCACAAAGGAAGCAAAGCCTGTAATACATTGAAAATGTCTTCCAATATGAAAATCTGTAGATTAACCCTCATTATCAAACAAATTCTGACAATCTGAAAATAGTTACAAAATCTGTAGATTACAGATAAATCTGTAGAAGTGGCACACTGGTCAGCAGGGTAACAGTATACTCACCATATTTGTAGTAGTGGCACTGTTGACTCTGTAGTGACTGGTGACCTGGTAAAATATAACAAGAGTAAATTCTTCCATTAGTTTAAGTTAGTCATTATAAGTTCCATCCCTGTATTAAGTACCTTGCTAATATCTCCCTTATTTATTCCCTTCATCCACTTAAACACCTCAATTAAGTCTCCTCTTACTCTACGCCTTTCCAGTGAGTGAAAATGTAGTCTTTTTAGTCTGTCTTCATATGACAGCTTCCCATCATCATGTACCATGTTTGTCATTCTTCTCTCTACATTTTCTTAGGACTTTATATCCATTCTGTGGTAAGGACACCAAAATTGTACTGCACAGTCTAAGTGTGGCCTTACTAATGCTAGATAAAGTTGCTGTATCACTTTTGATGATCTATTGTTCACGCCTCTCGAAAAAAAAATCCTAGGACCCTATTTGCTTTATTTCTCGCATTAATACACTGTTGCCTTGGTTTAAGGTCGTCACTAACCATAACTCCTAGATCTCTCACGCATTCCGATTTGCTAATTTCTTTGTTATCTAAGCTGTATTTAGTATCTCCAGTGGTCTTGCCTACGTTAAGTAGTTTACATTTTTCAACGTTAAATTCCATTTGCCAAGTTTTAGACCATCTGGACAAGAAGTCTGCTTCTGTTACACACATCTGTACACAATTCTGAGAATATCGCCAAGTTCATTTCATATGGCGATTTTATATAGATTATTTATTTACTTTATCGCCTTTCTAGCGTTTTGAGGCTTTGCATTTGGCAAGTCATTTTATCAGCGTCCAACACATGACTCATTTGCCCTTCCCTGCAAGTCTCCCTCTGCCTTACACTGCCCATCCTTCCCTCATATATATATATTATAACCCGAATACATGAGAATGTTTAGGAGCAATATGCCAAATAAATAAATGGCTAAGGAAGAGGCGTTAGGAAGGTAGAATATAATGGCCACGGCATTCCCGTCTTCCTCCCTATTCATGTCTTCTTATCTCCCTTAAGTTACACTCTTTCTTTCACACTACACACATAACTTCTAACATTTGTCTCAACTGTCAATTGTTCAGGTGTAAAAATGAATAAATCGCTAAGCAAGAGGGACTGCGAGGTTTGGTATGCCACGCACTTATCACCCTCACTGTGCCCCACCCCTCTGTCACACACACACACACACACACACACACATAAGTGTACCGCCAACTGATCCACCATATACTATTACTCCTTCTCTGCAGCAATAAACAACTCACGTGATGGTGTTCGTAGCCAAGAAGATCAAACTTCCTCTCACAAACACAGCCACTGTTACACTAACACCTCATCACTTGCTGGCCAGAGCTAAATATCCTAAGGCCGCTGAACAAGCGAACAAACAGCTACAATTTTGTTCACGCATAAAGTTCCGGAAATTAACGATAAAAATGGATAACATTTTTGGAATAAGGCCAAAACTTTATTCAAATCACTAAAACATTACTTGATGTCCTGTAGTTAAGCGGTCATAAAGTACCGCTACTGTTGGTTAAACTTAGCGCGAAACTCGCTACATTGGCAACACGGCATCACATCCTGCCGCCAGCCTCACTACCATTGGCTGGCGTGATGGTCCACTGGTACTACCATGACTACCATTGACACCTACACTACCATTGCCGTCCACTGGTACTACCATGACTACCACTGACACCTACACTACCATTGTCGTCCACTGGTACTACCATTACTACCATTGACACCTATACTACCATTGCCGTCCACTGGTACTACCATGACTACCATTGACACCTACACTACCATTGCCGTCCACTGGTACTACCGTTGACACCTACAGTACACTACCATTGCCGTCCACTGGTACTACCATGACTACCACTGACACCTACACTACCATTCTCATACTACATGTGGGGTGGTGTGATGTCGTGGGATGTGGTGTGGTGCAGTGTGATGTGATGTGGTGTGGTGCAGTGTGGTGTGATGTGGGGTGGTGTGATGTCGTGGGATGTGGTGTGGTGTGGTGTGGTTTGGTTTTGCATGGTGGTGTGGTGTGGTGTTATGTGGTGTGTCGTGGTGTGATGTGGTATTGTGTGATGTGGAGTGGTGTGGTGTGATGCGGTGCAGTGTGTTATATGGTTTGCTGTGGTATGGTGTGGTGTGGTTTGCTGTGGTGTGGTGTGGTGTGGTTTGCTGTGGTGTGGTGTGGTGTGGTTTGCTGTGGTGTGGTGTGGTGTGGTTTGCTGTGCTGTGGTGTGGTGTGGTTTGCTGTGGTTTGCTGCGGTGTGGTGTGGTTTGCCGTGCTGTGGTGTGGTGTGGTTTGCTGTGGTTTGCTGCGGTGTGGTGTGGTTTGCTGAGGTGTGGTGTGGTGTGGTTTGCTGTGCTGTGGTATGGTGTGGTGTGGTTTGCTGTGCTGTGGTATGGTGTGGTGTGGTTTGCTGTGCTGTGGTATGGTGTGGTGTGGTTTGCTGTGGTATGGTGTGGTGTGGTTTGCTGTGGTATGGTGTGGTGTGGTTTGCTGTGCTGTGGTGTGGTGTGGTTTGCTGCGGTGTGGTGTGGTTTGCTGTGGTGTGATGTAGTGTAGTGTGGTGTGGTGTGGTGTGGTGTGATATACTGTGGTGGGGTGTGATGTGATGTGATGTTGTGTGGTGTGGTGTGGTGTGGTGTGGTGTGATATACTGTGGTGGGGTGTGATGTGTGTTGTGTGGTGTGGTGTGGTGTGGTGTGGTGTGGTGTGATGTACTGTGGTGGGGTGTGATGTGTGTTGTGGTGTGGTGTGTTGTGGTTTGGTACAGCATGATGTGGTGTGGTATAGTATGGATTGGTGTGGTATGGCGTGTGGCATGGCATGGTGTGGTGTGGCGTGGTGTGGTGCGTTGTGGTGTGGTCTGGCGTGGTGAGGTGTAGCGTTGTGTGGTATAAGATGGTGTGTGGCGTTGTGTTGTGTTACAAGGTGTGACGGTGTGGTGTGGCGTGGTATGATGTGGCGTGGTGTGGTGTGGTGTGATGTGGTGTGGTGTGGTGTGTGGTTTGGTGTGTTGCATTGCGTGGTGTGATGTGGTGTGGTTTGCTGTAGTGTTGTGTTGTGTTGTGTTGTGTGGTGTGGTTTGCTGTAGTGTTGTGTTGTATTGTGGTGTGGTGTGGTGTAGTGTGATGTGGTGTGATGTGTGTTGTAGTGTGGTATGCTGTGGTGTGGTATGATGTTGTGTGGTATGGTGTGGTATGATGTTGTGTGGTATAGTGTGGTATGATGTTGAGTGGTATGGTGTGGTATGATGTTGTGTGGTATGGTGTGGTATGATGTTGTGTGGTATGGTGTGGTATGATGTTGTGTGGTACGGTGTGGTATGATGTTGTGTGGTATGGTGTAGTATGTTGTTGTGTGGTATGGATTGGTATGATATTGTGTAGTATGGTGTGGTATGATGTTTTATGGTATGGTGTGGTATGATATTGTGTGGTGTGGTGTGGTATGATATTGTGTGGTGTGGTGTGGTATGATGTTGTGTGGTATGGTGTGGTATGATGTTGTGTGGTATGGTGTGGTATGATGTTGTGTGGTGTGGTGTGGTGTAAACATAAGAGAGGATAACTGCAGTAGGCCCATGCTAGGCAGCTGCTACAGGAGTAACTAAACTATTAGAATGTGACAAGGATAGCAAAGAAGAAGGCTTTCCCCCACCCACCAAACCATTCAGCCGAAGCCGGCAAGAAAAAGTCAGAAGAATAACCAGGCAGTACAGAACACCTGGCGTGGCCATTTTATAGGAAAGTGTGAAAGCAGAAAAGAGACTAATTTTGTGACACCTGAAAAGGAAAAAAGAATGATTTAGTAGTGGTTATTAGATGCTTTTTTTTTTTTTTTTTTTTCCTATGCAAGCGTTACTTGTCCTGCTTATCTGGCCTATGCTTGAAACTGTCAATGGAAGGGCCAGCAACTACATCACTAGGCAGCTTATTCCATTCGTCTACTACTCTATTGTCAAACCAATTTCTACCTATTTCCTTACTAAAACGCAGCTGACCTAGTCTGAAACCATTACTTGTAGTTCTATCCTGTATGCTTACTTTAAGTACCTTGCTAATGTCTCCCATATTTATTCCCTTCATCCACTTAAACACCTCAATTAAATCTCCTCTTACTCTACGCCTGTCTAGTGAGGCAGGATCGTCCTTACATAAGTCCCTGCTGAGTTTCATTTAATAAATTAAATCTTTCTAAGTGTTCTCTACTTTTGTTTGCCAAAATACTCTATCATTTTTCCTACAACTGACGTCAGACTTATCGGACGATAATTCGACGCAGCTGCTTTACCACCCTTTTTAAAAATGGGCACAACTTTCGCTTCCAAGTCTCAGCAACTTCTGCTGAACTTACTAAACAGCGTTATAAGTGGCTGACGTAACGCCTCCTTGGTTTCCTGTATACCGTAATTATTACATATATATCGGCCGGACCTGACGATTTTTGAGTTTTTAGTTTATTGATTTTTTACGATACTTCTTCCGTACCAATGGTTATGTTACTAAGAATATTATCCGTATTATCATAGTAAATATTTGCTACTTGAGGGACAAGGTCTAGATTTTCCTTGATAAATACAGATACGAAATACTTATTTAGGACAGAGCACATTTCTTTATCTTCACCGGTAATGTTATCTGATTCTGTTCTGAGAGGTCCTATCTTATCATTCCTACGGTACATTTGATAGAAACCTTTCGGGTTTTCTTTCAGTTCACTAGCCTTAATTTCGTAACTTCGCTTTGCTTTCCGTATCTCCCTCTTTACCTCTCTATTTAAAATCGAGTACCGGTTACGTCAGTGTTCCTCTCCACTTATTATTTTTCTATATATTCCTTTCCTTTGGCCTAATAGAAATTTTAATTTGTTGTTTAAGCATCTTGGTTCTGAATTATTTGTTGTAAACGGTTTTGAAGGGATATAATTATCTTGGCCTCTGTGTATTATATTTACTAACTCATTATATTTCTCACTGACTGAACGGCTGCTTGGTACTGGACCTGCGTTACTCCCCGTCACCTGAACTACACTGCCACCTATATCCTGTCCCCCCCCTATGACCTGACCACACCCTGCCACCTACATCCACACCTATGACCTGACCACACCCTCCCACCTATATCCACACCTATGACCTGACCACACCCTCCCACATATATCCACACCTATCACCTGACCACACCCTCCCACCTATATCCAAACCTATCACCTGACCACACCCTCCCACCTATATCCACACCTATGACCTGACCACACCCTCCCACATATATCCACACCTATGACCTGACCACACCCTCCCACCTATATCCACACCTATGACCTGACCACACCCTCCCACCTATATCCAAACCTATGACCTGACCACACCCTCCCACCTATATCCTGTCCCTCCCCTATGACCTGACCACACCCTCCCACCTATATCCTGTCCCTCCTCTATGACCTGACCACACCCTCCCACCTATATCCACACCTATGACCTGACCACACCCTCCCACCTATATCCACACCTATGACCTGACCACACCCTCCCACCTACATCCACACCTATGACCTGACCACACCCTCCCACCTACATCCACACCTATGACCTGACCACACCCTCCCACCTATATCCACACCTATGACCTGACCACACCCTCCCACCTATATCCTGTCCCTCCCCTATGACCTGACCACACCCTCCCACCTACATCCACACCTATGACCTGACCACACCCTCCCACCTACATCCACACCTATGACCTGACCACACCCTCCCACCTACATCCACACCTATGACCTGACCACACCCTCCCACCTACATCCACACCTATGACCTTAGCGATTTATTCTGGGTTTAGCTGGTTAATATCTATTTGTACGTTATTGATGCTGAGTATGGCGGATTTAGAATGATTTAAATGACAGAGGAGGATAGTAAGGAGTAATAAGCAAACTAAATAGCTTAGGAAGAGGTGTTAGGGAGCTTCCTTATCCGACGGGAATACGGGTCACAAATTTTGGATTAATTTCCAATCCTAATCATCATTTGTTATTGCAGGAAGAATAAAACATGGGAAGATTGTGTGTGCTTATCATTGGTGCAGCGTTAGCATGAGTTACGAGGTGGAGTGGAGGAAAAAATGAATGACAAAGACACAAAGAAAAATATATACTGTGCCTCATATTCCTCTTGTTTATTATTATTATTATTATTATTATTATTATTATTATATTGCTAAATGTAACAGCCTACATTGGTCTGGCTGTCACTAAGGAATTTCAAAATGTGCTCATAGTTGTAAATAATTGTTGCTGAGTCAGTGTTACCACTTCCCGCGCTAGGCTTTTCTCACGTGGTTCAAATCGCTTGACATTTAAGAGATATTTACGTATTTGTTTTGTTAGCGTTTTTAGTTTTATTTCTACATGGAAACATCGATTTTGTTTTAGATGAGCTACGTGAAACAGGCAGCAAAAGGACGAAAATCTGGCTAAGTTAGCGTAAAAACAGTAATTTGTCAAGGGTAATAAAACGTCTAATAATCTCCACATTACTTCTTGACAAAACTGACATCTTGAAACAGCAGTGCGGCAAAGAGACAGAGGTTGAAGGAAGCCAGTAAGAGAGAGTTAATGAGGCGAAAAGCCTTTGACTTCACTCTGTTGAGATGAGCTGTATGTGGGGAGCCGCCCCACCCACACGAGAGTTGTACTCTACACTTGCCGTGCCACAAACTCTACACTTGCCGTGCCACAAACGAACGGCGTTGAGTGTTTGCCGGCTCATACTGCACCCAGATGCCAAACGTGGCTGCTGCCTTACCCTCCTGGCACACACACACACACACACACACACACACACACACACACACACACAGGATTTTAACCTTCTATAACCCCTTCAGTACCATGGAAAATTATTAAGTTTTTGAATGCTCTCTTCTGACCTGACCTGTTGGAAAATTTCATTATTATTATTATTATTATCGTTATTATTATTATTATTATTATTATTATTATTATTAATTTTTTATTATTATTATTATCATCATCATCATCACCGTCATCATCATCACCACCACCACCACCACCATCACCATAATCACCACTACCACTACCACCACCATCACCACCACCACTACCATCATCACCATCATCATCATCACCACCACCATCACCACCACCACCACCATAATCACCACTACCACCACTATCACCATCACCACTACCACTATCACCACCACCACTATCACTCGCTTGCCTCTTATCTTCATCCCCACTTTCCTATCGTCTGCTGCCTAACCGTCCGATGCCTGCCTGCCTGCTGCCTAACTGCCTGATGCCTGCCTGCTGCCTAACTGCCTGATGCCTGCCTGTCTGCCTGCTGCCTAACCGCCCGATGTTTGCCTGCTGCCTAACTGCCTGATGCCTGCCTGTCTGCCTGCCTGCTGCCTAACTGCCTGTGCCTACCTGTCTGCCTGCTGCCTGACTGCCTGATCCTGCCTGTCTACCTAAGTGCCTCTCTACTGCCCGTTTCCCTTCCTATCTGCTTCTCTCTCTCTCTCTCTCTCTCTCTCCCCACGCTTCCATGCCACACCCTTAGCCACATCTATCTATCTATCTATCTAGCCATCTGCTGTGGACTTGGCAACACAATAACCAGTACAGGCAGTGTTGCCAAAGGGAAATTATGGAAATCCGCTAAGTTTGCCTGGCTAGTGGCCGGGGCCAAGCCAGGAAGTTCACAAGGGGGGGAGAAAGATGTCTATAGATTCTTGAGAAGATGGTGGCAGGTGAGCCAAGAGAGCTGGGGAGTCTGGGGGGGCGCTGTCAGCCCCCCAAGGAAAATTTGTGAAAATTAAGTCCTTTTAGGGGCTTTTAAAGGCCTATGAAGGTATGTATTGGAATATTTAGATGATAACTCATTACAGTGAACATGACGAAAAATACAACAAGAAATGATTTTGGCTGAAAAAGTAGCCTTTTTAATGATCCTTATGGAATAAATAAATAATAATGGATCTGGCAGTCTCGCCTCTCTCTCTCTCTGTTTATATATATATATATATATATATATATATATATATATATATATATATATATATATATAAAATTTATTTATTCATTCAGTTATTTATTCTTAAATATTTATTATTAGTTTTTTAGTCCCAAACGATTTCCAGACCCTCAAGGGGGGCGGCCGCCTTCTCCGCCCCCTCCCCCCTTCGCTACGCCCCTGGATAGTGGTAAAAATCCGCTAAACGGGGTGAATTAATCAAAACCCTGCTAGTAAGGACTAAAAAAAGGGAGGGGGGGACCAGACAGAAAAAAGATTTTGGAATTGTACTGTCTCGTTAATTTTCATACTAGCTAGATATAGCAAAAAACGTCACTACTGCGTTTGTCACTGCTGCCACAAGTCATTCTTTAAACAAACACCAAACGCACTTTCTCCGTGTAATTATAAATCTCGTTACGTTGTTTCATCCCTAAATCTGATATTACGAAAAAAAAAAACTATTGCTTAGGATTGCCTCAGTTCAATCCTTTACACTTTGTTGCCAGTGCAGCGCTTTTCTTCTACATCGAGACATTTCCCTCCACTTAACGACAGTTTTCAATATTTAGCGTCAAGAAGTCTGCTTCTGTTACACCCATCTGTACACAATTCTGAGAATATTGCCAATTATTATCATTTTATATGGCTATTTTATATAGATTTTTTATTTCATTTATCACCTTTCTAGGGGTTTGAGGCTTTGCATTTGGCAAGTCATTTTATCAGCGTCCAACACATGACTCATTTGCCCTTCCCTGCACGTCTCCCTCTGCCTTACACTGCCCATCCTTCCCTCATATATATATCAAAACCCGAATATATGAGAATGTTTAGGAGTAATATAACAAATAAATAAATAGCTAAGGAAGAGGCGTTAGGAAGGTAGAATATAATGGCCACGGCCTTCCCGTCTTCCTCCCTATTCATGTCTTCTTATCTGCCTTAAGTTACACTCTTTCTTTCACACTACACACATAACTTCTAACATTCTCTCAACCGTCAATTGTTCAGGTGTAAAAATGACTAAATCGCTAAGGAAGAGGGACTGCGAGGTTTGGCATGACAAGTACTTATCACCCTCTACGTGCCCCACTCCTCTGTCACACACACACACACACACACACACACGTGTACCGCCAACTGATCCACCATATACTATTACTCCTTCTCTGCACCAATAAACAACTCACGTGATGGTGTTCGTAGCCAAGAAGATCAAACTTCCTCTCATACACACAGCCACTGTTACACTAACACCTCATCACTTGCTGGCCAGGGCTAAATATCCTAAGGCCGCTAAACAAGCTACCAGCTACAATTTTGTTCACGCATAAAGTTCCGGAAATTAACGATTGAAATGGAGAACATTTTTGGAATAAGGCCAAAACTTTATTCAAATCACTAAAACATTACTTGATGTCCTGTAGTTAAGCGGTCATAAAGTACCGCTATTGTTGGTTAAACCTAGCGCAAAACTCGCTACATTGGCAACACGGCATCACATCCTGCCGCCAGCCTCACTACTATTGGCTGGCGTGATGGTCCACTGGTACTACCATGACTACCATTGACACCTACACTACCATTGCCGTCCACTGGTACTACCATTACTACCATTGACACCTACACTACCATTGCCGTCCACTGGTACTACCACTGACACCTACACTACCATTGCCGTCCACTGGTACTACCATTGACACCTACACTACCATTGCCGTCCACTGGTACTACCATTGACACCTACACTACCATTGCCGTCCACTGGTACTACCATTGACACCTACACTACCATTGCCGTCCGCTGGTACTACCATGACTACCATTGACACCTACACTACCATTGCCGTCCACTGGTACTACCATTGACACCTACACTACCATTGCCGTCCACTGGTACTACCATTGACACCTACACTACCATTGCCGTCCACTGGTACTACCATTGACACCTACACTACCATTGCCGTCCACTGGTACTACCATTACTACCATTGACACCTACACTACCATTGCCGTCCACTGGTACTACCATTACTACCATTGACACCTACACTACCATTGCCGTCCACTGGTACTACCATTACTACCATTGACACCTACACTACCATTGCCGTCCACTGGTACTACCATTGACACCTACACTACCATTGCCGTCCACTGGTACTACCATTGACACCTACACTACCATTGCCGTCCACTGGTACTACCATGACTACCATTGACACCTGCAGCTACCAGTGTGGTAGTACAAGGGGTGTGGTGTGGGCGTGTATAATTGTTGGAACTATTTAGTGTTGTTCAAGGTGTACAGAGTGCTTATACAACACAAGAAGGTGCTGGTGTAGCCACACACCTTCTTCAGCCAATACAATTACATACAGTAAGTGGTTATACACTGGTGGTGTAGCCACACCGTGTTATACACTGGTGGTGTAGCCACACCGTGTTATACACTGGTGGTGTAGCCACACCGTGTTATACACTGGTGGTGTAGCCACACCGTGTTATACACTGGTGGTGTAGCCACACGGTGTTATACACTGGTGGTGTAGCCACACACCTTCTTCAGCCAGTACAATTACATACATGTGTGATAAGCTAACTAATCTAACAAAGCTAAGGTAAGCTAACTAATCTAACAAAGCTAAGATAAGCTAACTAATCTAACAAAGCTAAGTAAGCTAACTAATCTAACAAAGCTAAGGTAAGCTAACTAATCTAACAAAGCTAAGGTAAGCTAACTAATCTAACAAAGCTAAGGTAAGCTAACTAATCTAACAAAGCTAAGGTAAGCTAACTCATCTAACAAAGATAAGGTAGGCTAACTAATCTAACAAAGCTAAGGTAAGCTAACTAATCTAACAAAGCTAAGGTAAGCTAACTAATCTAACAAAGCTAGGGTAAGCTAACTAATCTAACAAAGCTAAGGTAAGCTAACTAATCTAACAAAGCCAAGCTAACGCCCTGGCTAACCTTGGTGCCAGCCTTACCAAAGAGTTGTGATCACGTTATCAGTTGAGGCGATAACGATGACAGTGTTGACCTTATCAGTGACTGGAGACAGACCGTCCTGATTTACCCCTCTGCCCTACCCTGCCCTACCCTACCCTTGCCTTCCCTGCCCTACCCTACCCTTGCCTTCCCTGCCCTACCCTACCCTTGCCTTCCCTGCCCTACCCTACCCTTGCCTTCCCTGCCCTACCCTACCCTTGCCTTCCCTGTCCTACCCTACCCTTGCCTTCCCTACCCTACCCTACCCTACCCTTGCCTTCCCTGCCCTACCCTACCCTTGCCTTCCCTACCCTACCCTACCCTTGCCTTCCCTGCCCTACCCTACCCTTGCCTTCCCTGCCCAACCCTA
>NW_027643229.1:15000-30000 GCF_032717465.1 Coenobita brevimanus | reverse complement strand
TGGAGTGAGGGAGGGGAGGGATGGTAGGCAGGGGAGGGAGAATGAAATGCAGTGGTGGTCATATAATTTGTTTATTTTCTTTCTTTCAGGGCATGATATAAATGAGTTAATATTTGGTAGATAACGCTGCATTACACCTTGTACAGCGGCGTCAGACAACAAGCTTTAGATAGGCGGTGATATCAAGGGTTGAACCGTGGGAGAAACATACTACGTGACCAGCATGGAGTCCAAGCAACAGATTATGAGAGATATCTGTTATCCGACATGTTCAAAGTTCAACTACTTGTTCTTTGATCACGTGCAACTAATGTGGGGTTCTTTTCTAGACCAGGTCTAGTGCACACAACTAGAGGAACAGGGCACAAAAACTCTGGTTAGCTAACCATACACGTATATTACCTTAAATTCGTACATCACTCAGTACAATGTGAATACAATACTGACACAATACACTATACAGGTTTCAGTCACTATCAGGACAGGAGGACTCCGGCTGGGGCTACTGAAGTCTTGGGCTGCTTACAGGTGTCGGCCAGGTGTGGGAGGGGTCCCGTCAGGAGTGCCTTCCCTTAGGGGGCACGGGACTACTGCCAGGGGCCGAGTCATCCAGAGTGAGCTGCTGGGTGGCGTGGAGAAGGGCCCTTCCAAGGTGGGACCTTGGTGGGGAGTTTGGTCCTCGGGACTGTGACTGAATAGGGAAAGTAGGCGCGCTTGCTTGCTTGCGCCCACTCTGTATCCATGCAAATAATGTAGCATATAAAAATCTTTCACAGCTAACTCGATCATAAGTTCAGCGATACTAGCATATAAACCAGCGTATTGATGAAAACTGTGATACCAATTTGAATCTCGCGGGCATCACATCAAGGAAAAGGCCTGGGTTCCAAAATTATAAATGTTTTGAGCGTCAGGTGCACGTGCATAAAATTGCTTGTTTATTTTTTAGTTTGCACGCAGCCAAGCCAAAAAATATATAAAAATCGAAATAATCGACCAAACAAAATTATTTCTAATACTTTTAAAATGCTGTGAAGACTTTAAATCTCGGAAATTGGTTTAAGATCTTTATGAATACTTCCGAGGTTGGCGTTGGGACTTGGGATTGTGTGAGTGTAACCGACGCCATGTTTCAAGAGAACAGAGTGATGAGGTGAGTATCCTGCCTTGATTCCACATTTTCAAGCCGTTACAGTTAATTTACTTGTATTATTGTGTTTGTGAAAATTAGTTATGGCAATGGAGATAACATAGAGGTGAGCATTTCTAGTGAGTATTCGTGTTTCGTGATCAGAAAGGGCGACAAAATCCGAGCAGACGTTCAAGAAGGCTGGCTTCGTGAGTATCCTGGTCCACTTCCATTATTTTACCACTAGCATCTGATTTACGTGCATAAATCTGCTTGTTAATGTTAAATATGTTAATGGAGCGTACTAGGGAGTAAGTATGTGATGGAAATATTCGTGTTTTGAGATGGTTTGTGGAATGGTGGTGTAAAGGGAAGGACAGACGCCGAAGAAGGCCAGCTTAGGTATCCTGCTTTGATTCGTTTTTCGGCAGCTTCCATCCAATTTACTTTCATAAATCTACTCACTAATGTTAGATAGAGATTATTAGGGTGTACGTGTGTGAGGGAAAGTGGGTGTATTGAGGTATTTGGCATTCTTGTAAGATTTGACGTCGAAGATGGCTGGCGTAGTAAGTTAAGTATTCTGCTCTGCCTCCATATTTTCCTTACTAACAACCAATTTCCCCACTTAATTCTGCTTACTGTTGTTATGCAAAGTAATGGAGATAAATAAGTGTAGTTTGGTGGCAGAATATTGTTGTTTGCAGATATTTAAAGGATGTCGGTGTTTTTCGTGTCGGTGCCGACATTTTGTAAACATTCTGCCCCCGACATTTTTTTATTGTTCGTATGTTATGCATTTCCGTCGATTTATTGGTTATTGTCATTTTTTTTATTATGTTGTGGATTTGGGGTATTTTTTGAAGAGGATTCCACGTAAATAGTTCCTTCATTCCGATGACGTGTTGGAGGGGGACGCTTGCAGGTGGTGGCACTGATATAACCACGCCAGTATCATTGTTAATGTATACCGTACGTTACTCAATCCCTATCCCATGACAGCAGGATGTGGCACTGCAGAGAGGTAACTTCATCCTGCAGTCCACCGGGTTCACGTTTAGATGAGCAGGTAGTCACAATAACACTTTTACCACTGCGATCTTGACGATTTTATCTGTACGTTTAGATCAACCTGGAGTCACATAAGACATTAATACTGCTGCCTGCTAACGATTTTCACTTTACTTAGCCAAGACGGGTTTTGGAACGGGAAGGATTAGACACAGCCTGCATGCAGCCCCACACTACCATGGAGTCTCCTAAGCGGAATAACATCGGTTACTGATAGAAAGAATAAAGCTAGTTTTTGTACTCTAACTTGGACCAGACTCTCGTCCTTTTGAAGCTTATTTCACAGCTCAGTTGCAGAAAAAGACAATACTGCGGCTCGACATCATATACATAGCACATCTTCGTGACTAGCATCGTATTCTAAAGCTGTGCTCTACATCTGCGGCCCAGCAGCGCCCTTTTCATAGCACTTCCTCATGACTAGTATCGTATTGTGATGGTAATCTCTAAACGCACAGTTCACGAGGAAGAGATAGCAGTTATAGGCCAAGTTAGTAAAAACAGTATAATTATGAGGTCAGATTAAAGAAGCACATAACATAATGGTTAAATAAAGAAAAATCAATCTCTTGATGTATTTCCTTGGACGATTTTTTGTCATTCTTGCCACCTGGAGACAGTTTTGTGAAGATCTGGGGTAAACAGGTGATAAGGGGGTGATGGCGACCCAGGCTGCTGGTCTGAATACTTTGCAATATGTCACGTTGTTGAAGGGGTGAAGGCAACCTGACAGGTACACGTGGTAACTGCACCAAAGTTACCTGGTCTGCTGTTTATCATCTTAGCACCGTATCGTCAGTTTAGCAGGTTTTCTTAGCACCCCTTCCTTAGCGAATTAGTTTGTATATTGCACTTTACTACCGGGTATTGTGTATTATGTTGATCCTGCCTTTTCATTATCCACATAAATTACAAAATAACCAGCAAAGAGGCAGCTTAGCAGCCATGTTTGCGGCTATTTAGGGGGGGGGGATCAGAGGCTGGGGCGGGGTGTGGCCCGGGGGTTTGTAGGGTTTGTGGTATTGTTCATACCTGTTTGGTGTGAACCACACCTGCGTATAATGAGGCCACACGGCATTTGTACACTAATTGGTAGTTTACCCCAGTATGAACAATTTCGTCAGGAGAGAGAGAGAGAGAGAGAGAGAGAGAGAGAGAGAGAGAGAACGAACTTAAGGGGGTGTATTAGGGGATGATGGTAAGAACTGACAGGTCATAAAGGGAACTGTGGGCTTAAAGTTGGCTGAGGATAATACTGACTGGTATTCACATAAACTCTTGTAATTCACCACTGCTGGGTTGGGACAGACATTGCACAGTGTGGGCAACGTGACTGTGTACTCTAATATTGCATTGAAGTTGTGTGGCCTGTGTGAAGATAGTGTGGTGCATTTATAACGCTGCTCTGCTACTCCACCTGGCTGTTTCTTGTGTGTTGCAACGACGGCTCAGTGTTGTCAGTGTCAGTTGTGTATCATGTACTGTGTATTCATTTCCTGCTGCCACTGCTACACCCACACACCCACCCACACACACACACACACACACACACACACACACACACACACACACACACACACACACACACACACAGCTGTGCCCACAACACATCAGATATTGCAGGTGAGTGTCTTGTAAAGCTCTGTTTACATACTGCCTTGTACAACAATTTTGGCCCCTCTTGGACTCTTCATGGGGTACAGGCTCAACATGTGGTGTATTTTCTTTGATGATAACAAGAGTAATATTGGTCACTTTCTCCCCCCACCTGCAACTAATTGTTCCTTTCACTTGCAGGTACGATGTTACTTGTTACTAGTGCGTTACTTGGGTTACTTGCAAGATGGCAACATGAATACAGAGTCAGGCAGCGGTACGTGGCAGCCTAAGTTAGAGAGAACCAGTGGCCCCAGTGTAGTGGCTTTCGAATTAAGGTGAGTCTTTTAGCCTTCTTAGTGCACTGACACCTTAATTTAGTCTGGTAGGCTCCAAGTGATTTTAGGCAGTAGGTCAACTCTGGAACTGTCTCCCTCCCTCTGTATTTCCTACATGAAAGGAGCGTTGTGGTGTGGATGTGATAGGAAGCGTTAGGAGAAATACATTGAGGTGGTTTGGCCATGCGGAGAGGTTAAAGAGCGAGACACTAACGAGGAGAGTGTGAGTGAGGTGGAGTGGGGGAGGGAGAGGCCGAGGATAAGATGGAGGAATGGAGTGGAGAGGTATATGAGAGGGGGGTGTGAGGTGGAAGCAGGGCAGGGAAATGGCGGGGGACAGGGCGACATGGAGGCGAATTTTTTGTGGCCACCCCTTACGGGATTAAGGCGTCTGGCAATAGATAGATGGACCTACATGAAAATTAGTGTCTGAGTGTGGTGTGTTCTCAGTCCAGGTCAGCTTCTTTCTTTGCAACTTAACTCCGATGATGTCTTGGTTTATTCTTGCTATCTCCAGGTCATTTTATTCAACTTAGAAAATTGATGTGCCTAAGTGCTTTGTCTTCGTATGTTAAGCTGAGGTCTTCCTAAACCCTGTTGAGAATGGCAAGCACAGGACATAACTGTAATCTTTTTACCTCCCTCATCCTGTCTACATATAACTCTCCCTTCCGTCTCTCAACTTCCTCCATGCCTCTGCTTCCCATCCACTCACTGTATGCTTTCTACTTTTGCACCACAGCCTGTCTCACCTCTTCTTTCCACCATGCTGTTCCTTGCACCCCCTTTCGTCTTCTCATCACCCCACACACCACCTTACATATTATATTTTTCATTTTGTCACTTCCATTAGCTTCAGAGGATGTTCACCCCTGTAGCTGGGCATTTTAAAGTTGTTGGTACATCCGCATGAGGCAACTGGCGGGCAAAATAGGTCTTTCATGAAACACTTTTATTCTTACAAAATAGTTAAACAAAATACCTCTTCATGTTTGTATCAGTTTAAGTCCATCCACCCTTGTTAGACTACACCTGGCCATCACCAAGCTGAAAAGGGTTGGGAATCTTGGCAAGTTAGAACAAATGTTGTTAAGTCACATGGATGTCAGGCGAGAAGAATACACTAATTCCTTGTTATATGTTGCCCTTTTTCTAGTCTTTTATGTTGTACACTTCTTGAATCCAGTGCCATTGTCAGTGTTATTCTTGCCATGTGTACACCACAGTGTACTGTACTTTAAGACAGCTGTAACCCCTTCAATCCAGTGCCATTGTCAGTGTTATTCTTGCCATGTGTACACCACAGTGTACTGTACTTTAAGACAGCTGTAACCCCTTCAATCCATTGATGTATATAACATTTTGTTCATGGAATCTCAAGACCACTTTATTCAGTTTAAAGACTACTCGTGAACAGTTGTTGAGTAACCCTGGTCTGTCTGGTTGAGCAGACCTATCAATCGCAAACAAGCAACTACCCCTGCTGGTCCGTGCCATGCAGTGAACCAGTGTTTCCTTGCAGTGGACAGCACCTTGCCACTGCCAGGTGCGGGCAAGAGTATGGAGGTTGGGTTGCCAGACGGAATTTACATCTGCATCCAGTAACAGGGACGCCATAGTAGGCTGCACATCATGCTGTTATATGGTTACCACCCAGCGTTGTACAGTGAAGGGTTGCCATGGTTACGCCATAGTAGGCTGCACATCATGCTGTTATATGGTTACCACCCAGCGTTGTACAGTGAAGGGTTGCCATGGTTACGCCATAGTAGGCTGCACATCATGCTGTTATATGGTTACCACCCAGCGTTATACAGTAAAGGGTTGCCATG
Organism: Coenobita brevimanus; assembly: GCF_032717465.1. Lineage (NCBI taxonomy): Eukaryota > Metazoa > Arthropoda > Malacostraca > Decapoda > Coenobitidae > Coenobita > Coenobita brevimanus. Next base: position 24,034 of record NW_027643229.1, on the reverse strand, counting down.
GTTACTCCATAGTAGGCTGCACATCATCCTGTTATATGGTTACCACCCAGCGTTGTACAGTAAAGGGTTGCCGTGGTAACTCCACAGTAGGCTGCACATCATCCTGTTATATGGTTACCACCCAGCGTTGTACAGTAAAGTGTTGCCATAGTTACGCCATAGTAGGCTGCCCATCATCCTGTTATATGGTTACCACCCAGCTTTGTAAAGGGTTGCCATGGTTACGTCGTAGTAGGCTGCACATCATCCTGTTATATGGTTACCACCCAGCGTTGTAAAGGGTTGCCATGGTTACGCCATAGTAGGCTGCACATCATCCTGTTATATGGTTACCACCCAGCGTTGTAAAGGGTTGCCATGGTTACGCCATAGTAGGCTGCACATCATCCTGTTATATGGTTACCACCCAGCGTTGTAAAGGGTTGCCATGGTTACGGCATAGTAGGCTGCACATCATCCTGCTGTTTGGTGTTATGGTTACCACCCAGCATTGTACAGTAAAGGGTTGCCATGGTTACGCCATAGTAGGCTACACATCATCCTGCTATATGGTTACCACCCAGCGTTGTACAGTAAAGTGTTGCCGTGGTTACGCCATAGGCTGCACACCACCCTGCTATATGGTTACCACCCAGCGTTGTACGGTAAAGGGTGCCATGGTTACGCCGTAGGCTGCACACCATCCTGTTATATGGTTACCACCCAGCGTTGTACAGTACAGGGTTGCCGTGGTTACGCCATAGTAGGCTGCACATCATCCTGTTATATGGTTACCACCCAGCGTTGTACAGTAAAGGGTTGCCATGGTTACGCCATAGTAGGCTGCACATCATGCTGCTGTTTGGTGTTATGGTTACCACCCAGCGTTGTACAGTAAAGGGTTGCCATGGTTACACCGTAGGCTGCACATCATCCTGTTATATGGTTACCACCCAGCGTTGTACAGTAAAGGGTTGCCGTGGTTACGCCACAGTAGGCTGCACATCATCCTGTTATATGGTTACCACCCAGCTTTGTACAGTAAAGTGATGCCATAGTTACCCCATAGTAGGCTGCACATCATCCTGTTATATGGTTACCACCCAGCGTTGTACAGTAAAGGGTTGCTATGGTTATGCCGTAGTAGGCTGCACATCATCCTGTTATATGGTTACCACCCAGCGTTGTAAAGGGTTGCCATGGTTACGCCATAGTAGGCTGCACATCATCCTGTTATATGGTTACCACCCAGCGTTGTAAAGGGTTGCCATGGTTACGCCATAGTAGGCTGCACATCATCCTGTTATATGGTTACCACCCAGCGTTGTAAAGGGTTGCCATGGTTACCCCATAGTAGGCTGCACATCATCCTGCTGTTTGGTGTTATGGTTACCACCCAGCGTTGTACAGTAAAGGGTTGCCATGGTTACCCCATTGTAGGCTGCACATCATCTATACCATAGTAGGCTGCACATCATCTATACCATAGTAGGCTGCACATCATCTATACCATAGTAGGCTGCACATCATCTATACCATAGTAGGCTGCACATCATGCTGCTGTTTGGTGTTATGGTTACCACCCAGCGTTGTACAGTAAAGGGTTGCCATGGTTACCCCATAGTAGGCTGCACATCATCTATACCATAGTAGGCTGCACATCATCTCTACCATGGTAGGCTGCACATCATCTATACCATAGTAGGCTGCACATCATCCTGCTGTTTGGTGTTATGGTTACCGGGTACCAGCCACTATAGTAAAGGGTTTCCTTGGTTACCGGAAACCAATGGGCTTGTCACTCAGTGTAGAGCCACCTGAAGTGGAAAGAAGAGTAATAAAAAGCAACAGGAAGGATGGAAAACAGGAAGAGAAGAGGCCAGGCACAAAAAGGGAATGACAGGTGAAGGAAGAGGTAGGCAGCACTACATCAAGTGAGTGGATGACAGTGGGGCAGACACAAATAGGGAACGATGAATGAAGGAAGAGGTAGGCAGCACTACATCAAGTGAGCGGATGATAGTGAGGCAGACACACACACGGAATGATGAATGAAGGAAGAAGTAGGCAGCACTACATCAAGTGAGTGGATGGTAGTGGGCAGCAGCCACCACTGCACCCGGGTATAGTAAAGGCAGTAAAGAAGGTTATACTGTAGGCAGCACTACATCAAGTGAGTGGATGGTAGTGGGCAGCAGCCACCACTGCACCCGGGTATAGTAAAGGCAGTAAAGAAGGTTATACTGTAGGCAGCACTACATCAAGTGAGTGGATGGTAGTGGGCAGCAGCCACCACTGCACCCGGGTATAGTAAAGGCAGTAAAGAAGGTTATACTGTATGTAACCTCGCCAGTTTGAAGTCTGTCCTAAGCTGAATATAAACACCTGAGGCAGCAAGAATATCTGAAGCATAGGTTGGGCCACGTGGACACGATGGACAATAAGAGACTGACGTGGAGTGTATGTGAGTGAGGTGGAGACCAAGAATGAGATGGAGGAATGGAATGGAGAAATATATGAGAGAAGGGAGTGTGAGCTGGAGGGAGGGGAGTCAAGTGGCAGAGGACAAAACAACGTGGAGGCAATTTGTCTGTGGCTACCCCTTACAGGTTTAAGTCATGTGGTAATTGGTAGATAGATAGATACAGATGGATAGATAGATAATGTCACTGGATTGAAAGGGTTATATTTACAACAGTTTACAGATAAAAAGCCTAATACAGTTCCATTTGTAACTATTAAGCTGATTTGCCACTTTGCTTTGGTGGTGGAGAGGGACGCCTTCATGTGGTGGCACTGATATATCGGCGGCTACACTGCATGGTTAAATAACACCCCCAGCTACTGCCCTGCCCCACGAAAGGTGGAGGGTGGACTACGGCAGGACAGCTTAAACCAGCAGTCCACCGGTTTGACGTGTCAGATGAACCTGGGACTACATTATTATTAACTTGTACTACCACTACTACAATGGTACTACTGCTACTATGGTAACAGTATATTACCACTACTACAATGGTACTACTACTACTACTACTACTATGGTACTGCTACTGCTGCATTCCTACCATCACCAGTTTCCTCCACAGTATTTTTGTTTTCCACGTACCAGACTTACTCGTACAGTGAGAACCTTGTTTAAGTAAACACATTTTAGTCATTATTCTCTCCCTTACTGTCTTCTCACCAGATTTTTGTTCCGTTGCTTATCACGTGTCTTGGCTGTGAATTACTGCCATATGGTGTTTGACAGGCGCTGGGAATGCAGTATTCAGTTCAGTTCCACCTTATTCCCTCTGTTGATATTTGTCCCCAGGTGGTTGGCCGGAGTAGTTTGGTGCAGAATAGATGCGGAACGTGATTGGTGGAGAAGGCCAGATGGACGACTCGTTACCATGGCAACCACCTGATGCTTACCGTGAGCATTGTCTTTGTAATAGACTTTTATTTTTACTTTTGTTTTTTGTAAGCTTATTCATATATTCGACAGATTTTATTATTATGTACTAGTGGTAAAATATATAGGCCTTTTCAATGTCAACTTTTTTTTTATCTGTCTATCTATCGCTAGACACCTTAATCCCGTAAGAGGTGGCCACAAACAAATCGCCTCCATGTCGCCCTGTCCTCCGCCATTTCGCTGCCCTGCTCCCAACTCACATCCCCTTCTCTCATATACCTCTCCACTCCATCTCATCCTTGGCCTCCACCTCTCTCACTCACACTCTCCTCGTTAGTCTCTCGCTCTCTATCCTCTCCATCCTCTTGATAATACTGGCAAGTCATGATGGTTGGGTGGGTTGCAGTGATGTAAGTGGCTGCCCGTGGGTTAGAGAGAGAGTAGGAGAAGAAGTAAAAGCTGCAGCATGGTTAAGAGATGTGATTTAGAGAGAGTGAGTGAGTGAGAGTGGACATGAGTCAGAGAGAACAGAAGAAGAAACTGCAGCATAGTTAAGAGATAGGGTTTATAGAGAGTGAGTCAGTGAAAGTGCCCAAGAATGAGAGAGAGAGTAAAAGAAGAAACTGCAACATAGTTAAGAGATAGGGTTTATAGAGAGTGAGTCAGTGAAAGTGCCCAAGAATTAGAGAGAGAGTAAAAGAAGAAACTGCAACATGGTTAAGAGATAGGATTGAGAGAGAGTGTGTGGGAGTGAGAGTGCCCATGAGTTACAGAGGGTAGAAGAAGAAACTGCAGCACGGTTAAGAGATAGCCTGTGATTTAGAGAGAGAAAGAGAGAGAGTGAATGAGTAAGTGACAGTGCCCATGAGAGAGAGAGAGAGAGAGAGAGTGGAAGAAGAAGAAGAAACTGCAGCATGGTTACGAGGCATGATTGATGGGGAAGTGAGGATATCAGGCCCAGCTGTTACCCTGGCCACCAGTCCACAGTACAATAGAGCCTGTTGGTGTTTATATATCATGTTGGTGTTGTCACTGACCACACTCCTGTATCTAGTGTTGTATATTTGCCAACACAATACCGGAAACTTTTGGTAGCTGGGTTAGTTTCTGTTTAAATACCATCATCATTGTTATTATTACTGCCACCACCGCCACGACCACCACCATCATCATCATTATCATCATCATCTCCTCCTCCTCCTCCTCCTCCTCCTCCTCCTCCTGTATCTAGTGTTGTAAGGTATATTTGTCAACACAATACCGAATATTTGTACTAGCTCGATTTGTTTAAATACCATCATCATTATTATTATTACCACCACCACCACCACCACCACCACCACCATCCTCCATTATCATCATCATCATCATCGGCGACGCCTTGTTCCCCCTGGCTATTTGAATCTGGCATAAATGTTTCTGGTGCTGCCTCATCCTATCGCTAAGTAGGATAGTTAACATGATGGTAGTAGTGTTGTAGAAGCTGATTGATATACAGTGAATGTATCCTGCAGTATTTATTATTATAATTATTATTATTATTATTATTGTTGTTGGTGTTATTATTATTATTATTATTATTATTATTATTATTATTATTATTATTATTATTATTATCATCATCATCATCATCATCATAATCATTTTATTATTATTATTATTATTATTGTTAGTGTTGGTGTTATTATTATTATTATTATTATTATTATTATTATTATTATTATCATCATCATCATCATTTTATTATTATTATTATTATTATTATTGTTAGTGTTGGTGTTATTATTATTAATATTATTATTATTATTATTACCGTTTATTACTATATCAGTGTTTTCATCTGGGGAACTGGGTCACTCACAGCTTGAATACTTAGTTGTGTTACGTGTAATTCGATTAAGTCTCCTTGGTTACTAGTCAGATCAGTCCTCCACACCCAGAATACTAAGTCGTGGTTACATGAAATTTGATGAGCCTTAATGTGGGAGTGAGTCTCCTTGGTTACTAGTCAAATGAACCCCCCCCCACCTGAATATTAGGTTATGGTTACGTGGAATTTGATGAGTTATGAGGTAGTGTGAGTCTCCTTGGTTACTAGTCAAATCAACCCCCCCCCAGCTGAATACAGTATTAGGTCATGGTTACGTGGAATTCAATGAGCCTTAGTTATGGGGTAATGTGAATCTCCTTGGTTACTAGTCAAATCAACCCTCCAGACTGACTACACTTGCTATCAACCCAGCTGAAATGGCATAGGGATCATTATCATATTAGAATATACGTCTGTCTGTCTATCTATTGCCAGACGCCATATTCCCGTAAGGGGTGGCCACAAACAAATCGTCTCCATGTCGCCCTGTCTCCCGCCATTTCACTGCCTTCCTACCAGCTCAAGCCCCACTCTTACATATGCCTCTCCACTCCATCCCTCCATCTCATCCTCGGCCTCCACCTCACTCACACACCTTCCTCGTCAGTCTCTCGCTCCCCATCCTCACCAAATGGCCAAACCAGCTCAGTGTATGTCTCCCAACGCTGTCTATCACATCCACATCCACACCAGTATCTCAGGTGACAGGCAAAGATAAAGTTACCGTAGATAATGCCTGTGAAAGATGACTGTAGTTGGTGCACCTTAACTTGGTGCCAAATGTTGTCCTTTGGCAGCTGTCTTCACGTAGCAGGTGTGTGTGACTACCATACATACACACACACACACACATATATACATACATATATTTCACATAGCAGGTGGCTGTGTGTGTGACTACCATACATACATACATTCATACATACACATACATATATTTCACGTAGCAGCTGGCTGTGTGTGTGACTACCATACATACATACATAAATTTCACGTAGCAGCTGGTTGTGTGTGTGACCACCATACATACACACATACATACATACATACATATATGTCACGTAGCAGATGGCTGAAAAGTGTGTGACTAGCATACATACATACATACATACATACATTTACATACATATATTTCACGTAGCAGGTGGGTGAAAAGGTGTGTGTGTGACTACCATAATACAAAGAAGACATGGTGTAGTGCTTATAGTGGACATCTACATTCATACATATGCATACTGTACATTCATACATACACTTACATACATACATACGTACATACATACATACATACATACTTACATCGTACATACATATATACATACACATACATACTGTACATACTGTACATACATACATAGATACACATACAGTACATACATACATGCTTCAGCAGCAGTACAATCAGTTTGTCTCCTACGTCAATACTGTTATGTTATAGTACTGTGAGATGGTTGGCCTGGTGCACAGAATAACACAGTGACTTTACATATATACATACATACATACACACACATACTGTACATACATATATAATAAATAGTACTCTGAGATGGGTTGGCCTTGTCTATCTATATACCTAGGCTGCTTCCCCCAAGGAAAGGGAGGTAGCCGAGACAGGACGACACACTCCCCATTTACTCATCCATTCAAACACATTCATTCGCATCTTAGCCCCAAAGGGGAGAACGGACAGATCTTCACCGCACCACACCGCACAAGGGTCAACTGCGCAATGCAATCAGTGACATCCGCAGCAGGGCCCGACAGCAGAACTGGTTTACCCCTGCCACATCATAACAGACCCATCCCCTTACCCGCACCTGACCTGACTAGCTGATCAGACCAAATGCGGGAGAATATCCTCTCAGGGCTGCGTCATCACTTATTCATTCACAATTTCTCTCCATTTATTTCTGTCACGCACAGCCATTCTTCCTTGCTCAACAGACATCCCTCTCGCATCCAGCGCTCTCTTCACACTGTCCATCCATCCTATTCGTGGTCTTCCTCTCAGCCTTACACCTCTCACATCAGATCTAGTTATCTTTTTCACCAATCGCTCATTATCCATTCTCTCCATATGCCCAAACCATCGCAACACCCTCTGCTCAACTCTACCAGCCATCTCCCGAACAACTCCAGTTCTCATTCGCACTTCATCATTTCGCACCCGATCCATACGCGTCACTCCACACATACTCCTCAGACATCTCATCTCCATTACATTCAAACTTTTCCTCTCTGCTACACCCATATTCCATGTTTCAGCCCCATATAACGCAGTCGGTACCACAACACCCTCATACAGCCTTCTCTTTACATCCATTCTAAGCGAACGACATTTAAACACTTTTTTCATTCCTCCCAGCACCTTTCCTACTTCATTTATTCTAAACTTCACTTCTGCATCTATTCTTCCATCCACAGCAACATGTGACCCTAGATATTTAAAACAATCTACCTCCTCAAGCAACTCACCATTCAAAACTATATTCATCCCCCTACCTTGTACAGAGAATAAAACATTGACTATACATACATACATACATACATACATACTGTACATACACATACATACATCATACACATACACATACATGCATATATACGTACATAGTACTCTGAGTTGGGGTGGCCTTGTGCAGAGAATAAAACATTGACTGTACATATATACATACATACATACAGAGAATAACATTGCCTACACACACACACACACACACACACACACACACACACACATGGCCTATAGTTCTGTCACCTTAACATGGCCCAAATTGTCGTCGTCTTACAGCTTATTTCACACAGCTGATTGGCAGAAAAAGACAATGCTGTGGCTGTACTCATAGCACTTCTTCGTGACTAGCTTCCTGACATTGTTTCACCACAACTTAGCCCAGGTGTTGGTTATCTTATACCGTAGCTTATTTCACGAAGCTCAGTGGCAGAAAAAGACTGCTATGGCCCTACATCCCTTTCGCTGCACGTCGTGACTAACATCGTACTCTGGTGGGGAACTATAAATATTACAGCCTGGCATTCATGATGGAGAGACGACATTTTTAGGTGCAGCCTGTGTTCTCTTCAGCCATTCCATAGCACTTATTCGTGACTGGCATCATATACTAGTGTTAATCTCTGGCTACAAGTCACAATTCAGATTAGAGTGATGGCAGTTTTAGGCCAAGTTAGTGTACAATGAGTATAGCATCATTGACATCATTCCTCTCAAAGACGGTAATTTTAGTCGTTGCTATAATTTAGTTTCAGATTTTGTTTCACACACTAACTTCCAAACTCATTAACTAGGTCTAATATGCGGAATAAATCGGTAAGCAAGATGTGTTAGGAATTCTCAAGTGTCAGTTGCAATGAGACCGGGAGTCTGCGTTGCCATGGAGATAATTGCTCTCCCGTCAACTTCATCTTACTGGCTAACGAGAGAGAGAGAGAGAGGAGAGACGTCGCTTTCATCCTCACTCCGCGGTGACCAGCATAAAAATGGCGGTAAAACTGGCGATATTTCACTAAGTTCCCCTGCCAGCTGTGTGTTTTTGGTACAGGCGGGTGTGTATATGGTTATTACAACACTGGATCACTTATGTATCGCCTGTGTACCTGAACAACATTATTTAGGCCAAAAATAATAGTCTTTCAGTATTGCCAATATAAGGAGGAAACGTACCATCCCAGTTACACTCTTAAGACAAATAAAAACAGCTTTACTTCCTAGTGTGTAATAAATTGATGGTTTGTATAGTGTTAATATTACAAGTAACTATATT
>NW_027643229.1:7500-10000 GCF_032717465.1 Coenobita brevimanus | reverse complement strand
TTATGTATCGCGTTTATACCTAAATAAGTATATTAAAGGCAAAAGTATTGGTGTTACAGTGGTGCCAAGTTAAACAGCAATACTGTCATCCCACATCGGTCTGACAAGCAAAGGAAAGCAACTCAGGTTTGTGGTTCAAGGGATATTGAAGGCTTATATTGTCAAAGTAATGCGTCAAACATTATTATGTTACTGTCTTTACCACTAAGCCACTTATGTCGTAAAACATTATTATGTTACTGTCTTTACCACTAAGCCACTTATGTCGTAAAACATTGAATTATTATGTTACTGTCTTTACCACTAAGCCACTTATGTCGTAAAACATTGAATTATTATGTTACTGTCTTTACCACTAAGCCACTTATGTCGTAAAACATTGAATTATTATGTTACTGTCTTTACCACTAAGCCACTTATGTCGTAAATCAAGCACACACTTTATTGTCATAGTAATGCGTCAAACATGGAATTATTGTGTTACTGTTTTTACCACTAAGCCACTTATGTCGTAAATTAAACACACGCTCCCAAAACAACAAATTCTTTTAATATGCGAGTTGAGTCTGCGTTGCCATGGAAACCACTCGTTTTCCCGCCAACAGAGCGACGTCCGTCATCCTCTCTCGTCGGTGGCCAACATAAAAATGACGATATTTCCATTATTTTAAATTTTTTGACTGTTTCTTTGAGGCAGGAGGGTGGGTGTATGGATAGTACAATACTTACACCACTTATTTATTGCAGACGTTGAGGATAAAGATTATTTACAGCCAAATAATATGCTACACAGTGTTCTCAAGTATAATAAGACCAGTACCCTGCCGATTCAGTCTTAACTCATAGCAAAATTACTGAGGCTTCTTGTTTTTAGTCAACTTAGGCTTCATGAAAGTTTAATATTTTCAATAACGACTATTTTTATGTCATTTCCCTTAATTGTATAACTGCTAATATTATAATAAAATCAAATTTGGTAAATGGCCAGCACAGCTAGATCTGGGAACTGCGTGGTGTTGTGAGACCTCGAGGTGTTGGTTGAACTGACAAATGTCTTTGGTCGAGCTGATTCATTGATTCAGTTCAACGAGGTTAGATAACCTGCGTGTTTGAACTACACTCTCCTATGACTTTATTTTCACACACACAGCCACAACAGCACATCAGTACGGTTAATTACCATATATTATCAGCGACAAACACCTCAAGCAGCGTTAAAAAACAACCCCTGTTGTGGATCTTGCTGCTGAAATTATGAAGCTAGAATCTGCAGTCTTTGGCATCCATGTTGGGCCAGGGAGACCAACGCAACACAGAAATTACAAGAGTGATATCTTGGCGATTTCTTTCATTTAAGAGATAATTTTGTGCTATTGCTTGTATAGGCCAAGAGGCCAGTGTGTACCATCTTCAGGCGGACTACCAGCCTCCAGAATGACCTAATAATGATACAAGAGACAAACTTAGATCAGCCAATTAGTTACTTGCAAGGGTTTCTCTTCTTAGTGTTACAACTTGACACTCTCACCAACAACACCCTAAAAATGACCTCAGAATTAAACTAATTTTACCTTAGCGCCGTTGATCCATTTTGTATTATTATTATCAACTGATGTGACTGAGAAACTTGCCAATTTGGGTGTAGTTATGTAGTGAAGTTAAGGCAGACATCAAGTGCACATTAGCACCACATTAGCTGACCTGACACATTAAGTTCTAACAAAATATGACGTAATATTCATAACATTTCTCACCTTTACCTGTGTACAGGAGCCTTTTGTTTTCACTGGTATATCCCCCAAACACTTCACCACCATACCAGGCTGAATATTTAGCTGGAAATACCTCCATACACACCGATTTCTGATACCGATTTACTTCCGTAAAGGAATATTTATCGTAAGAAATGGTTAAGATCATTTACGACTACGGTGCTACAGCCATGGCAGCCTCGCATCACCCCACACAGTTGCCAGATCACAGGGTGTCTCCGGAAGTTGCATGTCAGTAATTCAGTTAACAGAGAGACACGAATATCTCACAGAATGGTGACAGCAAGGACGAAATATGTAAGAGAAACTAGCAGTCCTTATAATATTCCTTTAATCTGGAACCGACATCAGAGGCCAAGGGTACTTTTACTGTTGGTAACATTGGTATGCACATCATTTTAGCTTTAAATACAATTATTCGACTATACTGTACAGGCGAGAACTAAGCTATGTGGGTATTGTAATATCGGTACAGCCACCCGTCTGCACCAAGGAAACAGTCCTACGCGATAAAATAGTGGAAATAGCGTCATTTTTATGCTGGTCATCGCGGGGTGAGGATGGTAGGAAGGTAGCTGTTGTGAGGGGTAAGACCAGTGGTAACCATGACAACGCAGACTCACCCTCGTATTCCTAGTGGACCTGGAGATTCGTAACACGTTTTCCTTAGCTATTTATTCTGCACATTACACCTCAGTGGCATCTTTTAAGTTACTGACGCGAACTGT
>NW_027643229.1:0-2500 GCF_032717465.1 Coenobita brevimanus | reverse complement strand
CCCTTCTTCCCCCCTTGCCCATCACCTCGTCCTCCTTCCCCCTTCTCCTCATCTTACCTCTCCCTCAGTGCCAACCTCCTCGTCGTCCCTCCTCCTCCTCCTCCTCCTCATCATCATCATCATCATCATCATCATCACCCCCTCCGTCTCTTCTTTCCCCCTTCTCTCCTCTTCTCCACCTTGTCATCGTTCTCCCCCTCCTCCCCTCCCCCTCACCCACTCATCCTCTTCCCCCATCCTCCTCTTCCCCAACCCCCTTCATCCTCCTCTTCCCCCACCCCCCTTATCCTTCTCTTCCCTCACCCGCTCATCCTCCTCTCCCCCATCCCCCTCCTCCTCCTCTCCCCCACGCCCCTCCTCCTCCTCTTCCCCACCCTCCCTTTTCCTCCTCCTCTTCCCCACCCCCTCATCCTCATCTTCTCCTCCACGCCCCTCCTCCTCCTCTCCCCCACCCCCCTCATCCTCATCCTCTCCCCCACCCCCTCATCCTCATCCTCTCCCCCACCCCCCTCTTCATTATCTTCCCCCACCCCCCTCATCCTCTCGCTCACCCCCTCACCCTCACCCCCATCCCTCTCATCCTCATCTTTCCCCTCCTCCTCTCCCCCACCCCTCATCCTCATCCTCCTCTCCCCCACCCCCCCCTCATCCTCCTCTCCCCCACCCCCCCTCCTCATCCTCCTCTCCCCATCCCCTCATCCTCCTCCCCACTTTCCTCACCCTCCTCACCCCCACCCCCCTCAACCTCTTCATCCTCCCCTTCTGCCCCTCGTCCTTCTTTCCTCTTCCACCCCTAAAACTTCTCCCCCTCATCCTCGTCCCCTCTCGTCCCTTCCTCCTCCTCGTCCTCTCCTCTCCCTCCTAATCCCCTCCCCGTCCTCTCCCCCTCATCCCCTCTCCTCTTCCTCCTCATCTCCTCTCTGTCCCCTTTTCCTCCCCCTCATCCCCCCTCCTCCTTCTCATCCCCTCTCTTCCCCCTCATCCCCCCTCCTCCTTCTCATCCCCTCTCTTCCCCCTCATCCTCGTCCCCCTCCTAATCCTCTTTCCCCTCCTAATCCTCTTCCCCTTCCCAAGCCTCTTTCCCCTCCTAATTCTTGCCCCCTCCTAATCCTTTTCCCCCACCTAATCCTCTTCCCCCTCCTAATCATCTTCCCCCTCCTAATCCTCGCCTCCTCCTAATCTTCGTCTTCCTAATCACTCTTCCTCGTCTCTCCTCTTCCACGCGGTTTTGTTTTTCCTTTTTTATGTAGTATTTTTGACTAATATTTTCGCCTTTGCAAATAAAGTCGTCTTCTATGTGTTTTAATTCCAAAATATGCGAGAGCGAAAAATAAATTTGGTGAGCTCCGGGATTGAGCAGCAGGGCATCATAAGGCCCGGGTGTTCAGCAGAGGTACAAGCTTCCAATTTTTGCCGCCAGATGGCAGCACCAGTCTTGTCAGGAACAGCGGAACAAAAGACCCCTTACCTGTGCAACCAAAGAAAGTTCAACGAATGACCAATAGATGGCAGCACCATTGTTAGTGCTGCCATCTATTGGTCATTCTTTGAACTATCTTTGGTTGCACAGGGAAGGGGTCTTATGTTTTGCTGTTCCTGACAAGACTGGTGCTGCCATCTGGTAGAAAATATGTGAACTAATTGTACCAGTGGTGCCATCTGGTAGAAAATATGTGAACTAATTGTACCAGTGGTGCCATCTGGTAGAAAATATGTGAACTAATTGTACCAGTGGTGCCATCTGGTAGAAAATATGTGAACTAATTGTACCAGTGGTGCCATCTGGTAGAAAATATGTGAACTAATTGTACCAGTGGTGCTATCTGGTAGAAAATATGTGAACTAATTGTACCAGTGGTGAACACCAAGGCGTCATTCCCCCCTGTTCATCCCTGGGCCTGGTAAGTATTGTCTTGTACACTACTACAGAGGATACAGGAAACAGGGTAGGTAGTATTGCCACCACTTTATTTTGTACTCCAGTGTTACACACGTTACATTCAAGGTACATTGTATAGGAGGTTCAGGGCTGTGAAAAAGCATGTAAATAATGAAGGGAAAATGTTAATGGAGAGAGAGAGTCAGGGAGGGGGGGGGGGGATTCTTCACAATTCATAACCCACAAAAAAAGGTAAAGCTGCTTCTGTGGACTCCGCCACGCCATATCAAAATATCAGACTGGATGGTTGTAGTGGTGGTAGTAGTAGTAGTTCTAGTCACAAGTTCATCTGAAATGTTAACCCAGTGGACTGCAGGCTGAAATCGTGGACCTTACTTTTCCAGCCAATCTCGATAATGTTAAAGGGAAGACGAAATGGCTAGGAGAAGGGGGGGGGGGATGATAATGAGGAGGATGACGGGGGTATGGGATATGGGCAGCATGACGGGGGTATGGGATATGGGCAGCATGACGGGGGTATGGGATATGGGCAGCATGACGGGGGTATGGGATATGGGCAGCCTGACGGGGGTATGGGATATGGGCAGGACATCTGAGACA
>NW_027643228.1:0-24990 GCF_032717465.1 Coenobita brevimanus | reverse complement strand
TCTTTCCTCTTCCTTCTGCCTGTGGGTGACTTTACACTCCCTCTTCTGTCTCTCATTCCTTCATTCTTTCCTCTCCCTTCTGCCTGTGGGTGACTCTAAACTGAATGACAAGCCAAATGGTTTCCTGTACACCAGGAAACCATTTACTATGGGGTGGTAATCATATAACCAAATTTTGGCACCTGGTGGTTTAGTGGGTAATTATTGTGCTCCAGTCGGATTGAACCGGTGAAGGTTTATATCCAAGGGATGGTTGAGGTTTATTACTCAAGTAATGCCACTCAGGGATGAGTGAGGCTGATCACTCTCATCTTAAATGTCAGGACCAACTGCCTAGCCCAGGGCTTCTACGCTCCTCATGGGGCAATGTAGGATTGGATGATGGATGGATGGATGAATTCCAAATGTGGCCATGTACAGAGGATGGAGAATAAGAGACTGACAAGAAGTGTGTATGAGTGAGGTGGAGGGGGAAAGGAGGATAGGAAGATCAAGAATGAGATGCAGGGATGGAATGGAGAGATATATGAGGGAGAAGGGTGTGAACTGGAAGAAAGGTAGGGCAGAGGTCAGAGAGACATTGAGGAAATTTGTCTGTTGCCGTCCCTTACAGGATTAAGACACTGGCAATGGACAGACAGTTCTAAATAAGTAAACCCACCTCATCTGATGCAGGGTATGGGTTGCTGGTGTCCCTTAACTTGTAAACTGCAACATTCAGTGCATCAAACTGTTCCCTGGAGCAATGCCACATCCATCATGCCACTCAGCCTGAAAAATGAAAAATATTAGTAATTGGACTGGTTCTGCCTGATTGGGAATAATGACACTACAAGTACACCCTGTGCCTGGGAGGTGGAGCCAAGATTCCAGGGGCTTGAATGGTGAGGGAATGAGTATGTGACCCATTTATGGTGACCAGTTCTCCCACAATCATTTTCCCCCTTTTCCTTGCTTTCTGGATCCTACCTCACCCCAGCTGAGTGTGGAAAAGACAAAATGGATGAAGACGATGATGATAATTGTCCACAGTTAAGGAGATACTAACCTGGAAATTTGCACACCCATATTCCAGCATGTCACTGACATTTCATACCAAACTGTAATATCTATCTACCTATTACCAGATGCCTTAATCCCAAAACGGGTGACCACAAACAAATCGCCTCCATGTCACCCTGCCATTTCTCTGCCCTGCTCCCAGCTCACACCCCCCTCTCTCATATACTTCTCCACTCCATCCCTCCGCCTCATCCTTGGCCTCCCCCTCCCTCTTCCCCCCTCCACCTCACTCACATACACTCTCCTTGCCAGTCTCTCTTTCTCCTTCCTCCCCACATGGCCAATATAACCAATTGGCTTAAATACCTGGTTATACAAACATCCCTCAAGTACTTCCCTGTCCCCTGAAAGATGGATGGCACACTGCATGAGCAAGGCATCTAATACACCTGTAGTTTGCTTCAGCTACGCCTGGGGTTACAACTGCTACTACACTGAATGCATAACTTCATGATACCGTAGCTGACTGACTGACTAAGAGGGTGTATGTGGGTGATGTGGAGGGAGGGGGAGGGAGGGGGAGACCAAGGATGAGGTGGAGGGATGGAGTGGAGAGGTGTATCAGGGAGGGAGGAGTGAGTTGGGAGGAGGGCAGTCAAATGGTGGGTAACAGAGTGACTTGGAGGCATTTTGTCTGCGGCCACCCTTCGCAGGATAAGGGCATCGGGCTATAGATAGATAGATAGATAGGTAGATAGTAATGAAGGAGGTGAATATTGATATCTTAGTGGCAAGGTATGGTGCACATCTACCTGAAAGTTGCTTTACACCATACTGTCCTTCACTACATTCTCTATCAGCCTGTACAATATCATAAGATCCATTGGTCAAACCCTTTTTAATATTTTTGCAATTCTTTTCTCTGCACATGAGTTATAGTGAATTTTGTTTCCAAAGCCACAGCTGAGTGGTCCTGCCGCCTATCATCAAACTCAATGGCAATTCTGACTACACGAAGTCCATATTTCTGATTACTAAGGTTTTCTGATTTAGTCTGTGGTAGTTGGAGGTGCTCATCATCCACTTACTCGATGTAGTGCTGCTCTCGGGTGTCTGCCCTTTCCTCTCCTCCATCCTTCTTTTCGCCGATCCTCGTCTGTCTTTCTTTCCTTCATTCTTTCCTCTTCCTTCTGCCTGTGGGTGACTTTACACTGAGTGACAAGCCAAATGGTTTCCTGTACACCAGGAAACCATTTACTACGCTGGGTGGTAACCATATAACCAAATTATGGAGCCTGGTGGTTTAGTGGGTAATTACAGCGCTCCAATCGGATTGAGCCGGTGAAGGTTTATATCCAAGGGATGGTTGGGGTTTATTGCACACATAATGCCACTCAGGGATGAGGAGGCTGGTCACTCTCATCTTAAATGTCAGGACCAACTTGCCTAGCCCCGGGCTCCTATGCTCCTCATGGGGCAACATAGGATTGGATGAATGAATGAATGAATGATTCTGTATTAATAATTACCGTATCTATCAACCTATTTATCACCAGGTGACTTAATTCCATATGGGATGACCACAAATGAATCCCTTCCATGTCATCACCTTCTCTGCCATAAAGCTGCCTGTTCTCCAACTCACACCACTCTCTCTTATATACTATACCTCTCAGCCCATTCCCTCCAGCCTATTCTTGGTCTCTGCCTTCCCCCCCTCCCTCCACCTCATCCACACACACACACACCCTCCTAGTCAGCCTCTCATTCTCCATCCTTTCCACATGACCAAAGCACCTCAAAGTATTTCTCCTAATACTTTCTGGCACATCCACACCAACACCACAGCACTCTCTAATCTGAAAAATCTGATATCTAAAAAACTGCACTTCCAAAAATAATTCTACCTACAACAAGGGTGTGTGATATTGCCTGTCACCACACACACCATGCATATGTGAAGACCAAGCAGGGCTGGTTGTTAGAAAAAATAAAAATAAATAAGAGTTACCTCATTTGCTTGTATGGCTCCCACATGCTTGCATGTGTTTGCCTTGGTCACCCAGTGGTGGCTGTCAGTGCTGCTTAATCTACAAAACTGCACACTGGCATCCTGCTGTCATTCCCCAGGAAAACTGTGAGGCAGCAGCATCCATTGCCTGCAAAACATGTTACCATTAGACACTGGCCATAACAACACTTGTGTTTTGTATAGGCTTCAATTACCATTACCATGTACATACACTGCAGCTTTGGGGGGGGGGGAATCCCTTGCACTGAGAAAGACTAGTTTGACCAAATGAATATCAGGTCATATTGGCTCAAGGAATGCAATTACGTACTGTACAGGGTATGTGAAACAGTCTTCAAGGTCATGTGTGTTATACACTAACTACTACACTGCTCTGAAGTTATTAAATTTTTCAGTACTGTACACTTTTCAACGATTCTGTTTATCAAACCAGTCTAGACAGAAATGAGTCTTAAAATTACTGAACAGTATTATGATAAACAGTACCTGTCAATCCCATTTTACCCTCTACAAGGTGTTGGGGCCAGAGGCTAGACTACCCTGGTCAGGTACATAAAGGGTAAGTTCTGACCACCATTCCAGCACCACTTCTGGTGACACTATAAGATACCTGTTGGCCATTACCCTATGCAAGGCCATCACTCTGACTGGGGTGTTCTTGGCCACCAGATAAAAAAGCAGCTGCCTGGTACAGTACAGTAAACTCTCAATTATCTGTCACCGAAATATCCAGCCCAACACAATATCCGGTGCTGCAGGCTCGGCTCTATTAAAGGAATATCAGGCAAAATTATGCAACATCCGGTGCTGAAATGGGATGTATCTGGCTGTTCTATGCAACGTCCACCATTGAGGTGCATAAACAGTAACTCACCAGCACCTGGCAAAACCCCAAAGCTTGCAAATCAATGAAAACACCCACTATGCCCTGGCCAATTAGAATCTGTTGTGGGAGCAGCTCACCCGGCACCCCAAGAATACCACTGCCCTCTCATTCTTGCCTGTGGATGTCACGTTGTAAAGACATGTCTGTGTGCTCTGTTCTTCTGACCATGCAGTCATGAAACCCTAGTGCTGTGACTAACTCTGTTGCATTCCATGTTTGTTGTTGTTGCAAAGCTTATGGCCTGGGGTGATCTTTGGGGAAGCCATTCGCCACTTGACCACATGGGATTAAGTACACTGTACAGTACTGTACTGCATGGTGTACAACTCTACTCTCCATTGATGCCACCACTTGGTGAGTACATTCAGCAGTACACTATGTACTGCATTACTGTACTGTATCATTACTGTATTGTATTTCATGCTTAGTTTTCATCTTGAACTCATGGGGAAGTTTTTAGGATTAAGGGTAAAAATGGATGGTAACATTATTTGGCTCAACGCCAAATGATGAGCCGCTGGGGAGGTACTCTGCAATATCCAGCATTTCCCTTTATTTGGCGTAGGGCTTGGCTAAATACAACAGAATGGTGTTGATAAAAATGTTTGGCGAATATAAATGATGCCATACATGTTCCCTACGTGTCAACAAGTGGGTTGGTGGAGGGTTAGTGTCCCTCCCTGTAAAACATATAACTCAAAGTCAAATGGCCACCCTTACGGGATTATGGCGTCTGGCAATAGATAGATAGAATAATTTATGATGTTTTTTCATTCCTTCGTGATTTTGTTTGACGCGGCTTGCGTCATCCAGTAACAAGCGGGTGAGATCAGGTTTTATGCAGCCTTCGTCATCCAGTAACAAGCGGGTGAGATTAGGTTTTATGCAGCCTTCGTCATCCAGTAACAAGCGGGTGAGATTAGGTTTTATGCAGCCTTCGTCATCCAGTAACAAGCGGGTGACTTGTGCACCACTACCCTAAGTATGGAAAAGGTTAAATATCCAGGAGAAGATAAGCTGGTGTACAAAGACTGAGTTGTGTACCCTAAGCAGAATCTGTTTTACAGGCTATATTAATATATCAAATCATACTCCTAAAGGAATTGCTTAGCATAGGCCACCTGGCTTACTGCATTTTTTTTTTTTTAAGTCTTACGTTCACATACACTTTATGTTGCACAGAAACCTACGTTAGCACCTCTATCTCACAATTATATCAGTAATTATGATAATCCTTAATGCCTTCTCATACAAATAATTACCTCCTGGTCTTCCAGGCAATAAGGATGACATTTCTGGTGATTTAAAAACAAATAACAAATTAACTGGCTCGACTTCGGGCCCTTAACTAAAATGTAAACAGATATTTCAGCGTTAACAATACCCATTATTACAAAACAATAAACTTAAAATGAGGCAATATTATTATTTTCCAGCCTGCCTCTACAGATGATAAAATTTCAGCCTTAAAATAAACAGGGATGTCAGGACTATATGGGATTTAAAACCTGTCATCAACGTACCTGGTTTAAATGGACAGCTTGGCTCACCTGAAGTAAACACAGCCCTCCATTCTTCTTGCAGCTAATAATCACGCCCTTATATAACTAATTCCAATCCTCAGTAATGGTGCCAGACATCAATTAACGCACAGACGTACCGTACATAATAAGATAATGCTAAGAGAAACATGAAAGAAACAAATATTCCCTCACAACTTACTCCACCTCTCCAGCCCCTTCCCATAATTCCTGTGACGTACACCTATTTCTTTTGATTTTGAATTGAAATATTTATTGTTGTAAAAGGTACATAGATTTAATTATGGATATTTTAGCATCTTTCGAAATAATATTCAAAGTGTAATATATCCAAAGTGGTAATCTCGTTATTGCCGAATTCGTAGTACTTTCCCAGTGACTTATTTTACATAACACAATATTTTGTTTCTAATGTTAAGATGAAAGAATTTAGGCGTAAAACATTCCACCTTTCCATTCTGATTGGGTAGTTGTAACAATAAATTAACACCACTGTGGTGCTAGTCACGAAGTGCTATGGAAAGGATGCAGAGCTGCAGCATTACCTGCCTCTGTCCTACGGTAAATAACAGCAAAATAACGAAAATCTGTGGAAAATAGGCACAGAAGAACTGAAATATATGGTAAATGAGCAGAAAAGGAAATTACTACAGCTGTGCCCCCTCCTCATAGCACTTCTTCGTGACCAGCATCTCGCATTCAAAATAGAGAGATGACAGTTTTAGGCCAAGTTAGAATAAAAAGGATTTAAACTCGTATCCTGTTAGATTAAGGACGCTCCCTAACACCTTTTCCTTAGTGATTTATTTTGTTTATTACACCTTGCTGCAGGCAGGAGTGGAGCCGGGGGGACGAGAGAGAGAGAGAGAGAGAGAGAGAGAGAGGGCGTTATTTATGACGTTTTGGTGGCTGTGTTACTTAAGGTTATGGTGAGAGAGAGAGAGAGAGAGAGAGAGAGAGAGAGAGAGAGAGAGAGAGAGAGAGAGATTTTCTACCCAGGTACACTAGTATACCCAGGTGCACCAGTATACCCAGGTGCACCAGTATACCCAGGTGCACCAGTATACCCAGGTGCACCAGTATACCCAGGTGCACCAGTATACCCAGGTGCACCAGTATACCCAGGTGCACCAGTATACCCAGGTGCACTAGTATACCCAGGTGCACCAGTATACCCAGGTACACTAGTATACCCAGGTACACTAGTATACCCAGGTGCACCAGTATACCCAGGTGCACCAGTATACCCAGGTGCACCAGTATACCCAGGTGCACCAGTATACCCAGGTGCACTAGTATACCCAGGTGCACCAGTATACCCAGGTGCACCAGTATACCCAGGTGCACTAGTATACCCAGGTACACTAGTATACCCAGGTGCACCAGTATACCCAGGTGCACTAGTATACCCAGGTGCACCAGTATACCCAGGTACACTAGTATACCCAGGTACACTAGTATACCCAGGTGCACTAGTATACCCAGGTACACTAGTATACCCAGGTGCACCAGTATACCCAGGTGCACTAGTATACCCAGGTACACTAGTATACCCAGGTACACCAGTATACCCAGGTACACTAGTATACCCAGGTACACCAGTATACCCAGGTACACCAGTATACCCAGGTACACCAGTATACCCAGGTACACTGGTATAGTCTATGCCGATGACTACATACTACAACTTTTACAAAGCAAGCAATTCAGTAGTTTGGCTGTGCAGGAGGGAAAAAATGGAAAAAGAATAACCCAGAGGCGCCAGTGCTAAGGGGAAAAATATGCCAAAAGAAGCATACAAGCAAGATACATCACTGCTGAAAATGTCACGGCTCTATCCCGAACGGTGTTGCAATGCCAGCCTTCTACATCTTACCCCCCACCCCTCAGGAGAAAAAGAAATATCTACAGTATCAATAAGAACTCCACAGAATATGGAGTTCTTAATAATAATAATAATAATAATAATAATAATAATAATAACAACAACAACAACAACAACGACACGATATACTACTACTACTGCTACTACTACTACTACTACTAATAATAATAATAATAACAATAAATAATAATGATAATAGTAATAATAATAATAATACTAACAACAACAACAACAACACAATATATTAATAATAATAATAATATTAATAATAATAATAGTAACAATAAAACTAATAATAATAATAACAATAATAATAATAATAATTATAATAATAATAATGATGATAATAATAATAATAATAAGACAACAATAACACTAATAATAATATACCGTAATAATAATAATGATAATAATAATAATGATAATAATAATAATAACAACAACAACAATAGCACTAATATTATTATTAATAATAATAGTAATCATCACCAGCATAATCATTACAATACTGCTACTGCTACTACTACTACTACTACTACTAATACTAATACTAATAATAATACTGGACATGTGATACATTTGCGGTAAACTGCGTATACTCTGTGTATGGATGTATTGGTCTGTTTATCTACAAACACGTCTATCAACAGCGAAAAATAGTATATTATTATTATCATTATTGTTGTTGTGGTAGGTGGGGGCGCTTACCATCCACTCACTCGATGTATTGCTGGTCTCATATGAGTGCCATTTCCTCTCTCTCTTGCCTTCTTTCCTCTCCTGTATTTCTTTCCTTCTTACTTTCTTTCTGCCTGTGGGTGACTCTACACTGAGTGACAAGCCAAATGGTCTCCTGTATACCAAGAAACCATCTACTACGCTGGGTGGTAACCATATAACAAAATTATGGCGCCTGGTGGTTTAGTGGGTAATTACTGTGCTCCAACCGGATTGAGCCGGTGAAGGTTTATATCCAAGGGATGGTTGGGGTTTATTGTTCATGTAATGCTACTCAGGGATGAGTGAGGCTGGTCACTCATCTTAAATGTCAGGACCAACTTGCCTAGCCCCGGGCTCCTACGCTCCTCATGGGGCAACACAAGGGTTAGCTGATGATGATGATGATGATGATGAGTATTACTATTATTACCAGCTGCTATAGCGAAGCTGGTATTTTTTCAATGTGTGTGTGTGTGTGTGTGTGTGTGTGTGTGTGTGTGTGTAATTCACCGGGTCGGTCAGAATCATTGATGGTCGAGATCGTCAGCTTTTACCCTCCCGGAAGGGAGCTGAGAGCTCATATGGTCCGATCTAAGGGCAAGGCTGTGACCTGCACACACTCACACACCCGTCCTCTTGCTCCAGGGGGACAGTAACCGCCCACTTCGTCAGTGAAACTTTTCGCAGCCTGAGCGAGGCGCGAACTCCCGTCTGCCAGATGGCAAGCGAGAACGCTACCACTGAGCCAGCGAGCGGTGTGTGTGTGTGTGTGTGTGTGTGTGTGTGTGTGTGTGTGTGTGTGTGTGTGTGTGTGTGTGTGTGTGTCTCAGCACGATAACTTCGCAACCGCTCAAGATATCATCACAAAGTTTTACAGGTGTGTAGTAGGGATGAAAATCTTCAAGTTCGAAACTGAAGGTAGGTCAAGGTCAAGGACATATTCCAGGCCGCGCTAGATGTGTATCGGCTGGCGGCTGGTGTGATTCCCCCCTTTGGGGTCCTATAGTTATTATTATTATTATTATAATTATTATTATTATTATTATTTCTAGCCTGGTCTATCTGTCTGTCTGTCTACCCACCTATCTATCTAGCTCTATCTGTCTTTCCATCAGTCAAATACGGATATCACTACATAAGGTGAGTGGATGGTATATATTAGACAGACATACACGGATAGACGGAGAGAGAGAATCAGTGTTAAAACATTCACGTTATCGAGTTGACCTATTTATGTATGTATGTGTCTGTCCATCTATCCAATATATCTACCACTACATCAGGTGAGTGGATGGTATGTACCAGAGAGAGAGAATCAGTGTCAAAACATTCACGTTACCGAGTTGACCTATTTATGTATGTATGTGTCTGTCCATCTATCCAATATATCTACCACTACATCAGGTGAGTGGATGGTATGTACCAGAGAGAGAGAATCAGTGTCAAAACATTCACGTTATCGAGTTGACCTATTTATGTATGTATGTGTCTGTCCATCTATCCAATATATCTACCACTACATCAGGTGAGTGGATGGCATACACTGGTTGGACAAACAGATAAAGAAAAATACTGATGTCTTTAATATACTTCTGCATCTATCTATCTACCCAATAAATCTATCACTACAGCAAGTAAGTGGATGGTATGTACTAGATAGACAGACATGCTTATAGACTGATACAGAAAAAAATGTTGAGGCCTTTTATCTATTTTGCATCTATCTACAGTATATAATAATTCTATCACTACATCCGGTGAGTGGATAGCACGTAGTAGACAGAGAAAAATATTGATATCTTTAATTCATTTTTGCATCTATCTATATATCTATCTATCCAATAAATCTATCACTACATCAGGTGAGTGGATGGTACGTACTGGTGTTGGTGGATATCTATATATAAATCAAGTGCACCCGTCTATTTATCTGTCTATCTACATACTACACCTACAGTATTTACCTATCTATCCAATAAATCAATAACTTTATCAGGTGAGTGGATGGTATGTACTAGATACAGACATATAGTGAAAAAATCAATATCAGTGATTCAACAAATTCAAAAATAATCTATTTTTGCATCTACCTATCTATCTATCCCCAAAAATCACTACATCAGGTGAGTGGATGGTACGTACTAGAGATGGATGGACAGACAGGCAGACAGCCAGAGATCCATTTTTATCGATAATTTATTGAAAAAGTGTATTTATGTATTTATCTGTCTATATATTTATCTATCCAATAAATCTATCACTACATTAAGTGAATGGATGGTACGTACTAGTTATATAGATAGACAGACAGATAGATAGATAGAGAATTGCTATTTATCATGTTTTAATCTATTTTTGCGTCTATTAATCTATCCAATTCATATATCGCTACATCAGGTGTGTGGATGGTACGTACTAAATAGACAGTTAGACAGACGACATATCTTGCTCTCGTGTTCCTGAACTTGATTCTTCTGAATTCTCCACACTCTGGCTTCGGCTTTCCTGTCATTCTCTGACTAAATATATCTGTGCTGTTTACTTATCCCCTAATTCTACCGACTATCAAAAATTCTTCGACTATCTTACTTCTACGATGGAACACATTCTGTCCATTTCTCCTTTCGCTGAAATCTCCATTCTGGGAGATTTCAATGTTCACCACCACCTTTGGCTCTCCTCTCCTTTCACG
This sequence comes from Coenobita brevimanus, assembly GCF_032717465.1. NCBI lineage: Eukaryota > Metazoa > Arthropoda > Malacostraca > Decapoda > Coenobitidae > Coenobita > Coenobita brevimanus. The sequence goes on along the minus strand of NW_027643228.1, from coordinate 14,232 downwards.
GATCCACCTGGTGAACAAGCCTACATCTTTTCTATCCTTAATGACCTAGAGCAGCTTGTACAGCACCCTACCCGTATCCCTGACCGCCTTGGAGAGAGCTCCAACATACTTGACCTCTTCCTCACAACTAATCCTTCTGCTTACTCTGTTAATCTTTTCTCTCCGTTGGGCTCCTCCGATCACAACCTTATTACCTTAACCTGTCCTATCACTCCGGTACGGCCTGTGGACCCTCCAGGGAAGCGTCGTCTGTGGCATTTTGGAGCCGCGGACTGGGAGGCCCTCAGGCAGTACTTCTTTGATTTTCCCTGGAATGATTATTGCTTCCATGGCCGTGAACCATCTGAGTGTGCCTTGCGCATTACGGAGGTTATTTTCTCGGGCATGGAAGCATACATTCCTTTCTCATATCCTTTGACTAACGCAAGAAAGCCTTGGTTTAATCACGCTTGTTCTAATGCTGTCTGCAACAAGGAGAAGGCCTACAAAAGGTACCGGAGCCAACCCACCCCTGAATCACATTGTCTTTACGTTTCTGCCCGGAATCGTGCAAAGTCTGTTCTTCGCTCTACTAAAAATAATTTCATCCATACTAAATGCTCTCAACTCTCCAACTCAAATTCTTCCCGCTCCTTCTGGCACCTTGCCAAAAATCTTTCTAACAACTTTACCTCATCATCCTTCCCTCCTCTTTTCTACTCTGATGGTTCTGTACCTATTTCTTCTACTGATAAAGCAGATCTCTTCGCACAGACTTTCTCCTCCAATTCCACCTTAGACGATTCCGGTGCTGTTCCTCCAACACTTCCCCCCTCTGACTTCCTCATGGCTGATATTAAAATTTCTTCAGTTGATGTATTTTCTGCCATCACTGGCCTCAGTACTAACAAGGCATATGGGCCTGATGGGGTCCCTCCTGTTGTTCTCAAGAACTGTGCTTCTGTGCTTACACCCTGCCTAGGTAAACTCTTTCGCCTTTGTCTGTCAACTTGTACCTTTCCTTCTTGCTGGAAGTTTGCTCTCATTCAGCCAGTCCCTAAGAAGGGTGACCACTCCCAACCCTCCAACTATCGTCCAATTGCTTTAACGTCCTGTATTTCAAAAGTTTTCGAGTCTATTCTTAATAGAAAAATTTTAAGGCATCTTTCCTATCACAACCTTCTTTCCGATCGTCAGTATGGGTTCCGTCAGGGACGCTCCACTGGCGATCTTCTCACCTACCTTTCAGACTCCTGGTCATCCTCCTTTCGGGACTTTGGCGAAAGCTTTGCCATTGCACTTGACATCTCAAAGGCTTTCGATCGAGTCTGGCATAAATCTTTAATTTCCAAACTGCCCTCCTACGGTTTCTATCCTTCTATCTGTGCCTTCATCGCTAGTTTCCTTTCTGGTCGTTCTATAGCCGCTGTTGTAGACGGCCATCGTTCTTCTCCTAGATCTATCAACAGTGGTGTTCCTCAGGGCTCTGTCCTATCACCAACTCTCTTCCTTTTATTCATCAATGATCTTCTAAGCTGTACATCTAACCCTATCCACTCATACGCTGATGACTCCACCCTTCACCTTTCCATTCGGTTCCCGCAACGCCCATCTCAACAGTTACTTCAACAAACAAGGGACGAGGCTATGGCACACCTAATGTCTGACTTGGCTCGTATCTCTGACTGGGGTAAAAATAATATGGTTGTCTTTAATGCATCTAAGACTCAGTTCTTACACCTATCAACCCGACAAAATCTTCCACAGGTATACCCACTAATGTTTAATAATATTCAGCTTAATCCTGCATCATCCTTGAACATGCTTGGGGTTTCATTTACTCGGGACTTATCTTGGAAAAATCATATTACATCTCTTGTAAAATCTGCTTCCAAGAGATTGGGTGTGCTAAGCCGACTCCGCTCTTTCTTTACCCCTGCGCAATTGTTGACTCTATACAGGGGTTTTATCCGCCCCTGTGTGGAGTACAACTCTCATGTGTGGGGAGGCTCCCCACATACAGCTCTTCTCAATAGGGTGGAGTCAAAGGCTTTTCGTCTCATTAACTCTCCTCCCCTTACTGACTCCCTTCAACCTCTGTCTCTTCGCCGCTCTGTTGCATCTTTATCTCTTTTCTATCGCTACTTTAATGGTCACTGCTCCTCTGAACTGTCTGCTTGCATTCCTCCACCTCTACGACGGGCGCGTAGCACCCGTCTGGCAGCAAACTCTCATCCCTTTTCTGTCCATCTCTCTAATGCAAGAGTTAACCGTTACTCCCAGTCTTTCATTTATGCAACAGGTCAGCTCTGGAACTGTCTCCCTCTGTCTGTATTTCCTGCTGCCTATGATCTCCAGTTTTTCAAACGCAGTGTGTCCAGGCATCTGAAAATGATCGGATCTTGAATTTGGCTCTCTATTGTATTTTGTTTTTCTCTTGGAGGGAACTGTTACTGCGGGCTCATGGCCTTTGGTTCCTTCTTCCTCGCATAAAAAAAAAAAAAGAACAAATATTGCTGTCTTTTAATATATTTTTACATATCTGTCTATCCAATAAATCTATCATTACATCAGATAGATAGACAGATAGATAGACAGATAGACATGGATGGACAAAGAAAACTCAAATCATTCTTACTCATCAGATTGAAGGTTGATCTATTTTTGCGTCTATCTATCCGATAAATCTATCACTACATCAGGTGAGTGGATGGCAGCTACGAGACTGAAAGGAACAATTTTTTTTTTTCAAAGTTAATCTATCTAGCCTTCTCTTCCACCTGTCTATCTATCCAATAAATCTATCACTACATCGGGTGAGTGGATGGTACGTAGTGGGCAAAATGCGTGTCCACATTCGTCTTGGTAGGTAGGCTGAAAAATGACTTAGGCGTATGTATCTATCTTTGATTATCGATAGATTAAAGGTGAACTGATGACCTGTTTGTAGGTCATGTGGAAAGATTAGATAATAATAATAATACCCGGTAATAATAATAATAATAATAATAATAATAACAGCAGCAGCAGCAGTGGTGGTGGTGGTAGTAGTAGTAGTAGTAGTAGTAGTAGTAGTAGTAGTAGTAGTAGTAACAGTAGTAGTAGTAGTAGTAATAGCAGTAGTAGCAGTAGTAGTAGTTACATGATAATAATAATAATAATAATAATAATAATAATAGTAGTAGTAGTAGTAGTAGTAGTAATAGTAGTAGTAGTAATAGTGGTGGTAGTTGTTGTAGTAGTACTAGTAGTAATAGTAGTAACAGTAGTAGTGATAGTAGTAGTAGTAATAGTAGTAGTAGTAGTAATAGTGGTGGTGGTGGTGGTAGTAGTAGTAGTAGTAAATAATAATAAACAACAACAACAACAACAATAATAATAATAATAATACATTTCAACTCACCCTGTGTCCATACCAGGCATAGTTTCCTTTTTCCGGCACTTGTGCCACTTGCCTCGCCTCCACAGTAATCCAGTCTGTCCATTCATCACGGCAAACACAATCGCTAACGTCCAATAAAAGGGATTTAATCCCCGAGCTAGGCAACTATGGCCATATAGCCCCGCTAGATTACAGGAGCGCGCTACCACTCCCGGCACAGCAGTCCCGGACGAGGCTCGAACTCGCAATCCCCCGATCACGACTCCGATGCTCTACCACAGAGCCACCGTGCCCCCAACGTCCAATAAAAGGGAAACGCATAGTTAGTACGAGCTGTGCACACCAACGTCCTCCCACTTCCTGACCCGCGGGGTGACTGACTGCCCGATGGTCTGCAACGCTGCGTCTCAAGGGTCACGTGACCAAGGCAACATTGTGCCTGAGATTCCTCCAGTTAAATTTATGACGATTAAAACCAATATTACACATTTTTTACCCATGTTTTAAATCAGTAAATGATACAACAGATTTTACTTGATAGGATCATAATGGAAAGAAAAAAATAAAGTAGAAAATATCACCATCGTAGTGTACGTTGGTCGTTTCTTTTAAAAGACTGCATCTCCGGCAGCTGCCTTCAGGTGTACCATCACTCAACATTGGCAACGCTGATTTACTTTTTAAATCTTTGAATGTTTACAGGTAATGTCTTGATTATTTCTGACGTGCTTGTAATAAACAATGGTAGAGTTTATTTATCTTTAAGGAGATTACTGGTTCTGTGAACCTTATTTACCGTAGTTCAGAAGCTAAATAACACGATGCTACGGCCCTGCATCCTCACCACAGCATTCTCTCGAAACTTGCGCCATTTCTGCGTCAACATCTTGTTACTGTTTAACAAACAAGATGTAGATATGGCAAAATAAGGCAAATGATCAGAATTCTGAGGTTATACTTGACAGAAATGCAAGAAAATGCTTACGGGACACCCAGATTAAACAAATACGTCCAACAAATGACTACTAAAAGCAAAACACATCTCAGGAAGTTGCCGTTAACGGTCAGCGCCTGCAACTTGGCGCCGCTGTCCTTGCAATGTGTCCTTGAAATGTTTGGACGGTTAAAGGCAGTTGTGGCAGTGTTGGCGCGTCCTTTGCAATAGGTCAGTGATAATAGAGGTTGCACTTAACCCTTTCCCTGCTGCTGCACAAGGCGTCTGTTGTCATCTGATGCAACTGGCCAATTTGACATCTGCAATACTGAGTTCTGCTGCCATAACATTCAACCAGCTTTAGTTATCAGGTAGCAATGAGTCTCCTTGGTTACTAGTCAAACCCCACCTCAAATCTAACTTACTTGGCCATCCACTGCAACTACTACCGAATACTACTACTACTACTACTACTACTACTACCACCACCAACGCTGCTATTGCTACTACAACTACGACTACTACTACTACTACTACTACTACCACCACCACCACCACCACTACATTGGACTCAGCGTGTATAAATCTCACCAGGATGTTGTTGTTGTTGCTACTTACCCCTGCCTAGTGTGTGTGGCTGAGCAGACCCGTCGACCACAGGTAAGTGCTTCTGTGGGGCCGCTACAGGTACAATATAACATGTGGGCAACCGGCGCTTCCTTGTGGTGGACACCGCCTCACCTGGGTCCTTCCCACGGCGAGGTGCAGACAAATAGAAGAGGTTTGTGGGCTGGGTGGCCGCCGCAGATGTTTGCCTGCGCCGGTGAGGTAAGCCAGTGTAAAGGCAAGTAAAGCCAGACTAGCGGTAAGCCATTTAAGGCCAGGGAAATGAGCCACAACCAATGTATAGCCAAGTATAGCCACAGCAACCCATAGAAGGCCAGGGAACCTATGTGTTTTGTGTGGGTTAGTCTGCCCTCAGCATATTGCCCACACTGACTGATAGATTACAAGATAGACACATAGACATAGGTAGATAGACAGATAGATTGATACAGATAGATAGATAGATTGACATAGGTAGATAGACAGATAGATTGATACAGCTAGATAGATAGATAGATAGATAAATAGATTGCTAGGCAGGCAGACATAGATAAAGATACACAGAGAAAGACAATGACAAACAGACATATGACTTAGATAGACACATAGATAGATAGATAGACAGATGGAGACATACAGATCAATAGACAGACAGACAGACAGATAGGTAGGTAGATAGATAGACAGGGATGCAGGAGATAGATAGACCGATAAATAGATACAGAGTCCAGACCCCCTTGGTCCAGGAAGCTAGATAGATAGATAAATAGACACAAAGAGATAGATAGATAGATAGATGGATGGATATGCATAGATAGATAGACAGAGATAGATAAATAGACAGAGATAGATAAATAGACAGATGGATAGACAGGTAGATGGATAGACAGAAATACAGACAGATAGATAGACAGATAGACAGAGATGGCCAGACTAAAAATAGATAGTTGTACAGATAGCCAGATAGATAGAGATAGGCTGACAGACAGTTACCTAGATAGACAGATAAATAGATATAGATAGATAGATCGACAGTTACCCAGACAGACAGATAGATCGATATAGACAGACAGACAGACAGACAGACACTTACCATTACATATAGATAGATAGACCGACAGACAGAGATAGATGGATAGATAGTTACCCAGATGCACTGACTGATAGATATATAGATAGATAGACAGACGCAGACACAGATTGATAGATAGATAGATAGATAGACAGACAGACAGACAATTGCCTAGATAGATGGATAGATACACAGATAGATACATGGATGGATAGTTACCCAGATACACTGACTGATAGATAGATAGATAGACAGATACTTAAACTGAGATGGATGGATTGATACCCAAATACAGATAATAGATAGATAGATAGATAGATAGACAGATAGATAGATAGACAGATAATAGATAGATAGATAGAGTGAGGCTGGTCACTCTCATCTTAAATGTCAGGACCAACTTGTCTAGCCCCGGGCTCCTACGCTTCTCATGGGGCAACGTAAGATTGGATGATGGATGAATGATATTGTTATTATTATTATTGTTATTATTATTATTATTATTATTATTATTATTGTTGTTGTTGACAGAACTAGACCAGATACAAAGATAGATATAGATAGATAAACAGATAGATAGAGCTGCTTTTAAAACATTACTCCCATACCTAATGTTTTTACGTAAGGCAGTTGTGTAAGTCTCCTTGGTTACTAGTCTGGAGAGAGAGAGAGAGAGAGAGAGAGAGAGAGAGAGAGAGAGAGATAGTTCGATAGATAGACAAATATAAACAACACTTAATATATATTTTCATGTAGAGGTGGTATAATCTCCTTGGTTACTAGATAGATAGATAGATGGATAGAAAAATAAAAAAAAACAATAACAAACCCAATTAATAATTTTCCTGGTATTGAATATATTTCCTATTATAATCTCCTTGGTTACTAGACAGATAGATAGATAGATAAATAACAAAACCAAGTAATAATTTTCCTGGTATTGAACATATTTCCTATTATAATCTCCTTGGTTACTAGACAGATAGACAGATAGATAGATAGATAGATACAAAGACGAATTGCATTTCAACTTAATAAAACTCATAATTGATTTTGTTATACTTATTTTTATACTAGAGTCTCCTTGGTTACTAGTCTTAATAGATATATAGATAGACGGATAGATACATAGAGAGAAGTAGATAGATATATACAATCAGATTCTATAAATATAGATAGACACAGGTAGGAAGGTAGGTAGGTAGGTAGGTAGGTAGGCAGGTAGGAAGGTAGGTAGGTAGGTAGGAGGGTAGGTAGGTAGGAGGGTAGGTAGGTAGGTAGGAGGGTAGGTAGGTAGTAGGATAGGTAGGTAGGAGGGTAGGGAGGTAGGTAGGTAGGTAGGTAGGAGGGTGGGTAGGTAGGTAGGTAGGTAGGTAAGTAGGTGGGTAGGTATGAAGGTAGGTAGGTAGGTAAGAAGTTAGGTAGGTAGGTAGGTAGTTAAATTGGTAGGTAGGTAAGTAGGTAGGTAGGTAGGAAGGTAGGTAGGTAGGTAGGTATGAAGGTAGGAAGGTAGTTATGTAGGTAGGCAGGCAGGTAGGTCGGTAGGTAAGTAAGTAGGAAGGTAGGTAGACAGTTTCTCTCTCTCTCTCTCTCTATTTCTTGCTTTCCATTCAAATGTCCATCACATGTCACACCTGCCTTGCCTCCCATCACCTGTTTATTACAAGTACTGACTCTATCTATCTGCACCGTTCTATCCACCGTCTACCTACTTGGAGTCATGTCTATCTATCTATCTATATATATATATCTTCCTCTATCTATCTGTGTATCTGTTTGCACCATTCTATCCACCGTCTATCTACTTGGAGTCATCTGTTTATCTATCTATATATAGATCTACCTCTATCTATCTGTGTATCTATTTGCACCATTCTATCCACCGTTTATCTATTTGGAGTCATCTATCTATCTATGTCTATCTACCATTTTATATATCTATATATCTACCTTTATCTGTCTATCTACCTATCTATCTGTGTATCTATTTGCACCACTCAATCCACCGTCTATTTGGAGTCATCTATCACTCTATCTATCTATGTCTATCTACCATTTTAAATATCTATATATCTACCTTTGTCTATCAACCTATATCTATCTATCTACCTATCTATCTGTGCATTTATTTACACCATTCTATCTTCCGTCTATCTGTTTGGAGTCACCTATCTATCTATCTGTCTATCTACCTATCTATATCTATCTGTGTATCTACCGTCCTATTTGGAGCCATCTATCTATCTACCTATCTAAATATCTACCTCTATCTGTCTATTTATTTATCTATCTACCTACCTATTTATCTATCTATCTGTCTGTCTATCTATCTATGTCTACCTACCTATCTACCTTTATATGTCTATTTGTCTGTCTATCTATCTATCTGTCTGTCTACCAATCTATCTATCTATCTACCTGCCTACCTACCTATCTGTCTATATGTTTATCTACCTATCTATCTGCCTATCTGTCTATCTATCTGTCTGTCTGTCTACCATATCTGTCAATCTATCTACCTATCTACCTATCCATCTATCTATCTATCTATCTCTCCATCTCCATCTCTATCTACCTACCCATCTATCTATCTATCAGTCTATCTATTTCTTACCTTCCACTGAAATTTCCCATCCATGTCACCAGCTCCCTCCCCCTCCTTGAGTTTATCTATCCCTCTATCTATCTACACCCTCCTCTCTATGAATCTATCTGGACCTATTTATCTATGTGTATCTATCTGGACCTATTTATCTATCTGTGTATCTATCTGGACCTATTTATCTATCTGTATCTATCTGGACCTATTTATCTATCTGTGTATCTATCTGGACCTATTTATCTATCTGGACCTATTTATCTATCTGTATCTATATGGACCTATTTATCTATCTGTGTATCTATCTGGACCTATTTATCTATCTGTGTATCTATCTGTGTATCTATCTGGACCTATTTATCTATGTGTATCTATCTGTGTATCTATCTGGACCTATTTATCTATGTGTATCTATCTGGACCTATTTATCTATCTGTGTATCTATCTGGACCTATTTATCTATCTGTGTATCTATCTGGACCTATTTATTTATCTGTGTATCTATCTGGACCTATTTATCTATCTGTGTATCTATCTGGACCTATTTACCTATCTGTGTATCTATCTGGACCTATTTATCTATCTGTGTATCTATCTGGACCTATTTATTTATCTGTGTATCTATCTGGACCTATTTATCTCTGTATCTATCTGGACCTATTTATCTCTGTATCTATCTGGACCTATTTATCTATCTGTGTATCTATCTGGACCTATTTATCTATCTGTGTATCTATCTGGACCTATTTATCTATCTGTGTATCTATCTGGACCTATTTATCTATCTGTGTATCTATCTGGACCTATTTATCGATCTGGACCTATTTATTTATCTGTGTATCTATCTGGACCTATTTATCTATCTGTATCTATCTGGACCTATTTATCTATCTGTGTATCTATCTGGACCTATTTATCTATCTGTGTATCTATCTGGACCTATTTATCTATCTGTGTATCTATCTGGACCTATTTATTTATCTGTGTATCTATCTGGACCTATTTATCTCTGTATCTATCTGGACCTATTTATCTGTGTATCTATCTGGACCTATTTATCTCTGTATCTATCTGGACCTATTTATCTATCTGTGTATCTATCTGGACCTATTTATCTATCTGTGTATCTATCTGGACCTATTTATCTATCTGTGTATCTATCTGGACCTATTTATCTATCTGTGTATCTATATGGACCTATTGATCTATCTGTGTATCTGTCTGGACCTATTTATCTATCTGTGTATCTATCTGGACCTATTTATCTATCTGTGTATCTATCTATCCCTCACACGTCACCACCTCCCTCACCCCATTTATTACACCTTTATATCTATCTATCAATATCTATCTATCTATCTGCAGCTATTTATCTATCTATGGATTTAAGTCCTACCTTCTTATAAAATTTCCATTCCAATTTTTTCTTCCTTTCTATTATAAATGTTGACTATCTATCTATCTGTCCGTCTATCTATCTCGTTATCTATCGAGTATCTGTATGTCTTCCTTTATCTATCTATCTATCTGTCTGTCTATCTATCTCGTTATCTATCGAGTATCTGTATGTCTTCCTTTATCTATCTATCTATCTATCTACTTATCTACCCATCAATCTATCTATCAATCTATCTTTAAAATGTCCTTGTCATGCCGTCAGTTCCCTCGCCTCCTATCTCTCTCTCTCTCTCTCTTTAATGTTTCCGACTCATGGCATATGCTTCACAGCCTGCTGTCAAGGCCCAGCAGTCCTACATACCATACACCTCTACATGTCACCACTTCGGCGCTAACACCCACCGTCCATACTGAATACATGCTAGGGCTGTCTCATACAGGACTGGTGTATTGGTATTAGCGGGGGTATTTTTATGGCACTAACACCCACCGTCCATACTGAATACATGCTAGGGCTGTCTCATACAGGACTGGTGTATTGGTATTAGCGGGGGTATTTTTATGGCACTAACACCCACCGTCCATACTGAATACATGCTAGGGCTGTCTCATACAGGACTGGTGTATTGGTATTAGCTTGGGTATTTTTATGGCACTAACACCCACCGTCCATATTGAATACATGCTAGGGCTGTCTCATACAGGACTGGTGTATTGGTATTAGCGGGGGTATTTTTATGGCACTAACACCCACCGTCCATACTGAATACATGCTAGGGCTGTCTCATACAGGACTGGTGTAGTGGTATTAGCGGGGGTATTTTTATGGCACTAACACCCACCGTCCATACTGAATACATGCTAGGGCTGTCTCATACAGGACTGGTGTATTGGTATTAGCGGGGGTATTTTTATGGCACTAACACCCACCGTCCATACTGAATACATGCTAGGGCTGTCTCATACAGGACTGGTGTATTGGTATTAGCGGGGGTATTTTTATGGCACTAACACCCACCGTCCATACTGAATACATGCTAGGGCTGTCTCATACAGGACTGGTGTATTGGTATTAGCGGGGGTATTTTTATGGCACTAACACCCACCGTCCATACTGAATACATGCTAGGGCTGTCTCATACAGGACTGGTGTAGTGGTATTAGCGGGGGTATTTTTACAACATGTCGGCGGGTCTTCTGGTAGATCAGTAAAGTCTGTTTTTAGGAAATTTGTTACATACATATAGTTGCAAAAATATATTAAAAGTTAATTAAAAATCATCAGTAATTATTTTCTCTACTTGTCTGTTGACCTACTGTCTATCTACCAAGTAGGTACCGTCCACTCACCCGACGTAGTGATATATTTATTGGATAGGTACATACTGTATAGTTGAAAAAACAGATTAAAAGTTGATTAATAGGCGTCAGTATTTATTTTCTATGTACCTGTCTCTGTACCTTCTATTTATCTATCTAGGAGTTACCATCCACTCACACAATGTAGTGATACATATATTGGATAGATACATATAGATAGTTGCAAAAATAGATTAAAAGTTTATCAAAAAGCATTAATGTTGATTTTCTCTCTCTCTGTCTACTATCCTATCCATCTATCTACTAGGTACCATCCATTCACCCGATGTAGTTAATTATTAATTTATCAGATAGATACACATACCGGTAGTTAGTTGTACAAATAGATTAAATGTTGATTAAAAGACATCAATATATATTTTATGTACTTGTCTGACTACCTACCTATTTATTACGTACCATCCACTCACCCGATGTAGTGATAGATTTGTTAGATAGATACATGTAGATACATGCGACAATAGATTAAGAGTTGAATAAAAGACATCAATATTTATTTTGTCTACCTGTCTGTCTGCCTACCTATCTATCTATCTAGTAGGTACCATCCACTCACCCGATGTAGTGATAGATTTATTAGATAGATACATGTAGATACATGCGACAATAGATTAAGAGTTGAATAAAAGGCATCAATATTTTCTCTACCTGTCTGTCTGCCTATCTATCTTTCTATCTAGTAGGTACCATCCTCTCGCCCGATGTAGTGATAGATATATTAGATACATAAATATAGATGGTTGCAAAAATAATTCTGGAGTTGCTTAAAAGGCATCAATATTTATTTTGTATACCTGCCTGTCTACCTACTGAATATCTACCCAGTAGGTACCATCCATTCACCCGATGAAGTAGTAGTTTAATTAGATAAAAATCGTCTCGAATATACTGTAGATTCAAAAGTTTTTCAGAGTAATGGAAAGTCCTTTTCTCTACCTGTCTGTCTACAGACCTGTCTTTCTATCTAGCAGGTACCATCCACTCACCGATGTAGTAATAGACATTAGCATATAGCTAGTTGCAAAAATAGATTAAAAGTTGATTAATAAACATCGATATTTATGTTCGCTATCTGTCTCTATACCTTCTATCTATCTATCTATCTATCTAGGAGGTACCATCCACTCACCCAGTGTAGTGATACATTTATTAGATTGATTCATATGGTTAGTTGCAGAAATAGATAAGATGATCAAAAGGCATCACTATTTATTTTCTCTACCATCTTTATCTGTGAGGTAGGCACCATCCACTCACCCGATAAAGTGACAGATTTATTAGACAGATACAAATAGATAGTTGCAAAAATAGATTAAAAGTTGATTAAAAGGCATCAGTATTTATTTGATCTACCTGTCTGTCTGCCTTTCTATCTATCTATCATGTAGGTACCATTCACTCACCCGATGTAGTGATAGATTTATTTGATACGGTAGATACGTAATGTTATAGCTGGCTGGAAAAACAGATTAAAAGCTGAGTAAAAGGCATCAGTATTTATTTTACCTACCTGTCTTTCTACCTTCCTATCTATCTATCCGGTAGGTACCATCCACTCATCCGATGTAGTGACAGATTTATTAGATACCGATATTTAGTTTCAAAAAAGATTAAAAGATAATTAAAATACATTACAGTGTTCTCTACCTCTGTCGACATACCTATCTCTCTATCTAGTTCGTATCATCCACTCATCCGATGTAGTGACAATTATTCTATAGACATGTATGCACAGCCGCAAAAATAGACTAAAAGATTATTAAAAGGATCAGTATTTATTTCCTCTACCCTATGTATCTATCAAATAGGTGCCATCCACTCACCCGATGTAGTGACAGATTTACTTGAGAGAGAGAGAGAGAGAGAGAGAGAGAGAGAGAGAGTTGCAAAATAAAATAAAAGTTTAGTAAAAGGCATCAGTATTTATTTTCGCTACCTGTCTCTCCACCTACCTGTGTGCCAAATTAGTAGGTACCATCCAGACACCCGATGTAGTGATATATTTATTAGGTGCATACATATAGATAGTTGCGAAAATAGTTCAAAAGTTGATTCAAAGGCGTAGGTGAGAATGAGAGGGCAAAGGAAGGAGTATGTATAGTTGTGAGTAAAAGATGGAAGAGGAGCATAAGACAGTATGGATCAGTTGGGTCAAGGATTGCGTGGGTAAAGTTGAAAGTTGGAATACAAATGTGGGCGATTGTGTGTGTGTATGCGCCAACGCAAGATCGTGCTAGCAGAGTGAGAGAAGAGTTCTGGACAAATGTGGAAGTGTGCATGGAAAAGTTTGGAAGGAATGAGAGAGTGTTTTTGATTGGTGATATGAATGGTAAAGTTGGGAATGTGAAGGTGGATGGAATAGTTGGTGAGTGGGGTGTGCCTGCTGAGCTAGATGAGAATGGGAGTGCGTTGGTGGACATTTGTGCTGGGAGGGGGTTGGTGGTAGCCAATACCCTCTTCAGGCATAAAATGATCCACAGGTATACATGGCGAGTGATGAGAAGGGTGGGTGGTGAACTGAATGAAAGGAAGGCAATGACTGATTATGTGTGAGTGGATGAAAGGATGCGAAGATGTGTAATGGATGCAAGAGCTTATAGAGGTTGGGGGAGTGGACTTTCTGACCACTACTTGGTGGTGGCTCGAATTAGGATCCAATCAAGATGGAGGAATAGAAGAAGGGAAAGACGAGAGGAAGGAGTAGTTGCAAGGAGAGTGGAAAGGTTACAAGAGGATGAGAAAAAGGCAGAGTATAAGAGAGAAGTGGAGGAACGATTGGGCAAATATGAATTGGAGCAGATGGGGGACGTGGAAGGTGTGTGTAGAATATTTACAGAAGAAATATGTGCAGCATGTGATGTGGTGTGTGGAAGGAAGAGAAG
>NW_027643227.1:0-4995 GCF_032717465.1 Coenobita brevimanus | reverse complement strand
GCTTCATTACCTTCAAACTGAAAACCATTGTATACTTTGAGGGCATCATCTGCTAAATACTGTAGGAACGTAGCTAGCTGGATGTTGGGTTCTTCAGTGTGTAGTCTTGAGAGAAGAGCATACATGTTCCATCTCTGTTTGAAAAGCTTCCAGTTTTCTGCAACATTTGTCCCCAAACAGAAGGGCTGAGGGGCTCTGACACCAGCATAACGGCGCTCACTATCAGTGTCTGTACTCATCTTGGTGGGTGAGGCTAGTAGGTTACAGGAACTTATCAATAGGTTGCAGGTCAAAGGAGATCCGTCTACTCACAGGCTGTAGGCAGGAACATCAGTAGATTGTAGGGGACCAGTTCACTCACAAGCAGGAAGAATGTGCAGGTTCCCCAGCAGGCTAACATCTACTTCAAAATTTCGCCAGGAGTAGCAGCAGGTCATATCACTCAAATGGCTTATACTGCAGACCGCATTCTCTTCTCAGCTCCACTTCCATCAGCTGCCACCATGTTTCGTGTTCTTGTGTATTATGTCGTTTGCCGTGAAGATATACTGGCGAGGCAGGGTAGTCAAACAAGAGATGGGTGGAGTGAGACCGCTGTTTATTCTCTAGCTTTCGAATCTGACCCTCAACACAAAACAGCGGAGCATTGTGTGGGTAGTGCGCCAAGCGCGGCTAATTCAAAATACGTAACAACGCTGTTTTTAGTTCTGCATAGCACACTTTGCACGACTTCCATACGCAATTTCCTTGCCCCTTTAGTTATCAGACAGAGGAAGTCATGACTGATCTATCTGCCACTCACTCTGGTCTTTGATGTGGAGACATCTGTTGTTCCACTCTGGGTATTACTATAAGTCAGATTTTGCTGGTATATATCATGGCTCCAAAGTCCGTAACATCAGATGTGGTGATCAACACCCAGCTTTGAGTTCATTTTGCCCTCATGCTGGGTCTGTCCATGTTTACTGACGGCTGGCATTGGATTTGAGGTTGTCTTTCGTAATTTTAGCTAGAGTGGCACCCTACCCTCCTCTGC
Organism: Coenobita brevimanus; assembly: GCF_032717465.1. Taxonomy (NCBI): domain Eukaryota; kingdom Metazoa; phylum Arthropoda; class Malacostraca; order Decapoda; family Coenobitidae; genus Coenobita; species Coenobita brevimanus. The sequence continues at coordinate 3,959 of NW_027643227.1, read as the reverse complement.
CTTAATTTTTACTGTGAAGCTGTCAGCAATTCTGTTGGCTCTCCAGCATATCCTCACCTTTGATGCAATTAGTTTTATGATTTTTAGTGAGTGCAGGGCTGCCTTCTCTGCCGTTAAGCATTTCAACTCTCCTCACCCTTTAGTGTTGGAAATTTGAGGAAAGTTCCACCTCGTGGACCACCATGCTGGGTGGCAGCCCACATTGGACCACAGGGAAATGATTGTGCAGGTGAGGCAGCAATGGCAACAGTGATTCTTGATGTCTCTGTTAGACCTGTCACCAACAGAGATTATTTCCCATTGATTAAGGCTGCAGTCCCTACCTCCTGGCAGCATGCTTGGGGCATACTTCCTGTTCCAAGCAAGCTACAGGAGGTGACTAACCAGTCTCCATTTTTATGGTCTTTGGGGTTGCTTACCCACTTTTATTCAGAACTTTGTCTTTGACAGGAAGTTTCCTGTGTGTGTGTGTGTGTGTGATTTGAACTTTCCCCTATACTCTCAGGAGGAGGATGTGCCACAGAGGAGTGTTTTGAGTGTAGCATTATTTGCTGTTGCAGTTAACGCCTCGTTATTGGACGACTCAGGCTGCATCTAACCACGGACAAGTACTCAGGGATGTGGGACGGCTTGGCCTTGGCTGAATGCTGGGAGGAACCCCCCCTGTTTCTGTGCTCACCGTACTTCTTAAACATTTTGTCCCCACACCATTGGTTTTGCTTCTTTTTCCGTGATTTTATTATCTTCGTAATCTCTAATAGTTGTGCTTGCTTATGGTGTTGATAAAAACATTTGGCGAACATACATTATGCGCTGATTTACGATGTTTTTTATTTCCTTTGTGTCAAGTGGGGTTGGTGGAGGATTAGTGCCTCCCTGTAAAACAATTAACTCTAAGCCTTTGGCCACCCCATTTGGGATACATGGCATCTGGCAATGAGTGAGAGAGAGTGAGAGTGTTTTCTCATAGAAATATAAGTTTTATGGTAATTGGCTATTGAGAAAAAGTTTTAGGAAATTTCATTAGTGGCGTTTTGGTATATAAACATTTACTGTTGGACAGTTTGGGTGGGTTTTAGCCATACCACTATAGGAAATTATCTTTTGATCGCGCTGCGGTGCGGGAGTGGTGTTTTGTGCGGCCAAAGTTGTTGCTAAATTATGTTTTCCCCTGCCTTTATCTAAACCTGTGTCTGCCTGCTTTTTTTATTCACGTAATCTCGAGTATTTATACTTGCCTATGGTGTTGATAAAAAAGTTCAGCGTATATAGATTATGTACTAATTTATGATGTTTCTGCTTTCCTTCTTCTCTCTCGTTTGCTCATAGAAATATACGTTTCATGGTAATTGTTACTGGTATGGAGTTTTAGGAAATTTCATCCGCTACATTCTGGTATATAAACATTTACTATAAGACAGTTCAGATCGGTTTTATGTACCACAACATGAAATTACCTTACGGTCGTGCTGCAGTGTGGGAGCGGTATTTGGCTAAATTATATTTTCCCTGCCTTTATTTATGCCTTCTTCTGCCTGACTTTTTATTCACATAATCTGAGATAGTTGTGTTTGCTTATGGTGTTGATAAAAATGTTTGGCGAATCTAAAATATGTGCTAATTTATGATGTTTCTTCTCTCAATCATGGGGCGATTTTGTTCGATGCAGCTTGCGTTGTCCAGCATCGAGGGGGTGTGTTTTGCACCACTACCCTAACTGTCAAAAGGATTAATGGCATTGTGGAGAAGAGGGAGTGAAGAGCTTCCTCTTTGTGGATGATGTCTCTGTCTTATTTGCTGCATCCAGTATGTTGGTGGCAGAGTGCTGGCTGCAACTTGCAATAAATCATTCTGTTACCAGGGCACCACAACATGGCTTTTAGATTTTCCTCATCTGAGACCATTCCAGTGCACTTCTGCCAGTTACATAGGGCCCATCCTGATCCAGATTTGTTTTTAAATGGCCAAAGGATTGCTGGTATGGAAGTGAGGTTTTTAGGCCTCATCTGTGACACCTGTCTTATTTGGATCCCACATTTAAAGCAGATAAAGGCTTCTTGCCTGAAGGTTGTGAACCTTTTTAAAGGTTCTAGCTCATACTAGATAGGCTGCTGACAGACATACCCTGCTCCTGCTCCATCAAGCTCTAGTGTTATCTAATCCTTTTTTCAGTGATTTTGGCGAAAGCTTTGCTATTTCACTTGACATCTCAAAGACTTTTAGTTGAGTCTGGCATAAATCTTTAATTACCAAACTGCCCTCTTATGGCTTCTATTCTTTTTATCTTTTCCTTCATCTTAAGCTTTCCTTTCTTGTCGTTCTATAGCTGCAGTTGTAAATGGCCACTGTTTTTCTCCCAGAGCTATCAGTAGTTGTGTTCCTCGGGACTCTGTCCTATCACCAGCTGTCTTCAATTTTTTTCATCAATTACCTTCTAAGCTGTACATCTAATGCTGATGATTCCACCCTTTACCTTTCTACTTGCTTCCTGCAGCATCCATCTCAGCAGTTTCAACATCAAACAAGGGATGAGGCTATGGTACACCAAATGTCTGACTTGGCTTATATCGCTGACTGGGGTAAAGTTAATGTTGTTTTTAATCCATCAAAAACTCAGTTCTTACATCAGCCAACCTGACAGCTTTCTGCTGGATAACCCTTCTATTTTTAACAATGTCCAGCTCAATCCTGCATCATCTTTAACCCATTAACCGCGGGGCGTCACTTTGGTGACGCCTGGGAGCAAGGGATCATACCATGGGGCGTCACTTTTGTGATTCTGTGTTATTTTGAATATGCCCAGGCTTTCAAGTGGTGGCTTGCATCATCTACCAGTACTGCCAATGTTCAACACTAGTCAGCACTTCTAATCTCATCTGTATTCCCATCCATTGTTGATCGGTCCGCTGCAAGCACCACTCACGTTCTGCCCTTCTACGTTGTCTATGCAAGGAATTAATGGATGGACCATACCATGGAGAATCATCACGTACAGTGATTGTTTTTACTACCTCAGGACAATAATGGTCATAATTTGACCTAAGCTCATTGTTGTAAATATCAACCAATTCATCAGAAGAAAGACTGGAAGAATCGATGGAATATAAACGTTGATCAATTTGAAAACACATCAGCTGGCGGTCAACATTGTTGTATTTTCTGAACCTGATGACCTTTTTATATGAAGGGGATTTCGGGACATCAAAACTAAGAGTAATCAGAGCATGATCAGAGATGAGAGGGTCAAATGAGTCAACCTCCACATCTGATACGCACCTACAACCAACAGGGGACAAGATCAAGTCAAGGACGTGTCCTGAGACATGAATTGGATTACTCACATGATTGAAAAAATTGTTTTGGGTGATCAACTCAAGGAATTCTGAAGAAAATGGTTTTGACTCTGGACTGTCAACCCAATAGCTGAAATCACCACAAACAAGAAGTCCCCCAGGTTTAAGAGAAAACCCTTCAAGAAACTGTCCAAACTCCTCCATAAAACCTCGATCTCTGCCCGGATGACCTGGTCGATAGACAATTACAATTCTAATGGTATTCTGATAAAAATTTATTAATACTTTCATAAATTCAAATGAAGATGGGGTCAAGTCTGAGTCAATGAGAGAAACGTTTGCAAGTGCTGCAGAGTAGATGAGTGCTACGCCTCCTCCTGGATAGTCAGCAGCAGGCCTGGGAATACTAATAATAGAATGTGTCTTAGGCAAAGCATTACGAATAATATCGATATCAGACTCATACAACCAGGTTTCAGTCAGGCACAAAATGTCAAGCTCGTGCTGATTTAGGGTTTCATTAATATAGTCAATCTTATTACGGATGGAACGAATATTTAAAAGACCCATCCTTAACTGGTTCAAGAGGGACATAGTCAGTTTTTTGAATGGTTAAAATTGGTGTTTTCAATCAATCTATTCCTATGAGAAATCATAATTGGACAT
>NW_027643226.1:15000-24990 GCF_032717465.1 Coenobita brevimanus | reverse complement strand
GTGTTCCTCATAACGCTTCCTATCACATCCACATCCACACCACAACTCTCCTTTATATCCTCATTCGTCAGCCTGTCTCTCCATGTGACTCCACAGGCTCCTCTTAAATAACTCATTTCCACTGCTCTCACTCTTGACTTGTTTCCTTCCAACAACGTCCAAGCTTCACTTCCATACATTTGAGTTGGTATCACAATACTGTCATGTAGTAACATTTTCACTTCCATGCTCACTTCCCTGTTTCTTATCACTGCTTTCAAAGAACCAGCAACCTTTCTTCTTTGCTGTACCCTTTCAAGCATTTCATCCTCAAAACCTCCATCCTTACTCATCACACTACCCAAGTACTTAAACGTACTCACATTTTCCAATTCTTCACCATCCAACCTCGCTGTACATTCACTGACTTCATCTCTCTCAAAGACCATCACTTTATTCTTTCCTACATTCACCTTTAGATTCCGTTTCTTACACACTCTCCCAAACTCATCCACCAAGCCTTGCAACTCCCCTTCGTCTTCACTCAACAACACAGTATCATCTGCAAACAACAGTACAGGGAGTTTCCAAACACTATCCTCTCTCACCGGGGCCGCTCCAACATCCACTACCCTACCTTGTACCTCTTTTATTACTCCATCCATGAACAGATTGAAGAACCATGGAGACATGACACATCCCTGTTTCAACCCAACCTTCAAAATGAAAAATTCACTTTGTTCACCATCCACACGCACTGCAGCCTTAGCACCATCATACATACTCTTCACAGCATTCAACAACTTCCCATCTACTCCATATATTCTTAATACTTTCCACAATCCTTGTCTATCCACACTGTCATATGCTTTCTCCAAATCCATGAGAGCCGCATACAACTGCTTTCCCTTCTCTAGAATCTTTTCCACTAAAGATCTAAGAATGGATATCTGATCTACACAACCTCTTCCCTTCCTAAAGCCTCCCGGTTCTTCTCCAACTAATTCCTCTGTTCTTTCTTTAACTCTATCAATAAGTATCCTACGATATACTTTTCCTATTACACTAAGAAGATAAATGCCCCTATGATTACCACACACTTCTTTTTCCCTTTTTCATTTGTCTATCTATCTATCTATTGCCAGACGCCTCAATCCCGTTCGGGGTGGCCACAAACAAATCGCCTCCACGTCGTCCTGTTCCACGCCATTTCACTACCCTGCTCCCAGCTCACACACCCCTCTCTCATATACCTCTCCACTCCATCCCTCCATCTCATCCTCAGCCTCCCCCTCCCTCTTCCTCCCTCCACTTCACTCACATACACTCTCTTCGTCAGTCTCTCACTCTCCATCCTCTTCACATGACCAAACCACCTCAGTGTGTTCCTCATAACACTTCCTATCACATCCACATCCACACCACAATGCTCCTTTATATCCTCATTCGTCAGCCTGTCTCTCCATGTGACTCCACAGGCTCCTCTTATATACCTCATTTCCACTGCTCTCACTCTTGACTTGTGTCCTTCCAACAACGTCCAAACTTCACTTCCATACATTAGAGTTGGTATCACAATACTGTCATGTAGTAACTTTTTCACTTCCATGCTCACTTCCCTGTTTCTTATCACTACTTTCAAAGAACCAGCAACCTTTCTTCCCGCTGTACCCTTTCAAGCACTTCACCCTCAAAACCTCCATCCTTACTCATCACACTACCCAAGTACTTAAACGTACTCACATTTTCCAATTCTTCACCATCCAACCTCGCTGTACATTCACTGACTTCATCTCTCTCAAAGACCATCACTTTATTCTTTCCTACATTCACCTTTAGATTCCGTTTCTTACACACTCTCCCAAACTCATCCACCAAGCCTTGCAACTCCCCTTCGTCTTCACTCAACAACACAGTATCATCTGGAAACAACAGTACAGCGAGTTTCCAAACACTATCCTCTCTCACCAGGGCCACTCCAACATCCACTACCCTACCTTGTACCTCTTTTATTACCCCATCCATGAACAGATTGAACAACCATGGAGACATGACACATCCCTGTTTCAACCCAACCTCCAAAGAGAAAAATTCACTTAGTTCACCATCCACACGCACTGGAGCCTTCGCACCATCATACATACTCTTCACTGCATTCAACAACTTTCCATCTTCTCCATATATTCTTAATACTTTCCACAATCCTTGTCTATCCACCCTGTCATATGTTTTCTCCAAATCCATGAAAGCCGCATACAACTTCTTTCCCTTTTCTAGAAACTTTTCCACTAAAGATCTAAGAATGAATGTCTGATCTACACACCCTCTTCCCTTCCTAAAGCCTCCCTGTTCTTCTCCAACTAATTCCTCTGTTCTTTCTTTAACTCTGTCAGTAAGTATCCTACGATACACTTTTCCTATTATACTAAGAAGACAAATGCCCCTACGATTACCACACACTTCTTTTTCCCCTTTTCCTTTGTACAAGGGAATAATTATACCTGACTTCCAATCCCCCGGGACTCTACCTTCCTCCCAGGCCAAACTGCACATCTTCCACATCCATTCTACTACTGTCTCTCCCCCATGCTTCAGCATTTCACCACACACTCCATCAATTCCTGGGGCTTTCCCCAATTTAACTTTCTTCATTGCTTCCACAACTTCTATCCTACTGATATCTTCCTGTCTTCTCACCTTCCTCCTTCTCCCAGCCATTCCCCAGCCATTTATACACGCATTACTTCCATCCTGTATGTTCAACAATTCCTTAAAGTGTTCTCTCCATTTGCTCACTTTTTCTCCCTTCTCCACTAGTAATCTACCATTTTTATCGTTCACTCCCCTGCTAACCTCACTTCCACCCTGTCTTACTCTCTTCACCTCTTTCCAGAACATTTTCTTACAGTCCCTCCACTTTACACTCAAATTCCTTCCAAATTCCTCATCCACTCTCTTCTTACTCTCTCTTACTAATCTTACTGCCTTTGTACAAGGGAATAATTATACCTGACTTCCAATCCTCCGGGACTCTATCTTCCTCCCAGGCCAATCTGCACATCTTCCACATCCATACTACTACTATCTCTCCCCCATGCTTCAGCATTTCACCACATACTCCATCAATTCCTGGGGCTTTCCCCAATTTAACTCTCTTCATTGCTTCCACAACTTCTATCCTACTGATTTCTTCCTGTCTTCTCACCTCCCTCCTTCTCCCAGCCATTCCCCAGCCACTTATACTTGCATTACTTCCATCCTGCATGTTCAACAATTCCTTAAAGTGTTCTCTCCATCTGCTCACTTTTTCTCCCTTCTCGATTAGTAATCTACCATTTTTATCTATCACTCCCCTGCTAACCTCACTTCCACCCTGTCTTACACTCTTCATCTCTTTCTAGAACATTTTCTTACAGTCCCTCCACTTTACACTCAAATTCCTTCCAAATTCCTCATCCATTCTCTTCGTACTCCCTCTTACTAATCTTTTCACTTCTCTCTTTCTTTCTACATATAACTCTCTCTTCCACCTCTCAACTTCTTGCACGCCCCTATTTCTCATCCATTCATTGTATGCTTTCTTCTTTTGTGCCACAGCCTGTCTCACCTCTTCAGTCCACCACGCTGTTCCTTGCACCCCCCTCCGTCTTCTCTTCCTCCCACACACCACATCACATGCTGCACATATTTCTTCTGTAAATATCCTGCACACACCTTCCACGTCCCCCATCTGCTCCAATTCATATTTGCCCAATCGTTCCTCCACTTCTCTCTCATACTCTGCCTTTTTCTCATCCTCTTGTAACCTTTCCACTCTCCTTGCAACTACTCCTTCCTCTCGTCTTTCCCTTCTTCTATTCCTCCATCTTTCTTGGATCCTAATTCTGGCCACCACGAAGTATTGGTCAGAAAGTCCACTCCCCCAACCTCTATAAGCTCTTGCATCCATTACACATCTTCGCATCCTTTCATCCACACACGCATTATCAATCATTGCCTTCCATTCATTCAGGTCACCACCCACCCTTCTCATCACTCACCATGTATACCTGTGGATCATTTTATGCCTGAAGAGGGTATTGGCTATCACCAACCCCCTCCCAGCACAAATGTCCACTAACGCAGTGCCATTCTCATCTATCTCAACAGGCACACCCCACTCACCAACTATTCCATCCACCTTCACATTCCCTACTTTACCATTCATATCACCGATCAAAAACACTCTCTCATTCCTTCCAAACTTTTCCGTGCACACTTCCACATTTGTCCAGAACTCTTCTCTCACTCTGCTAGCACGATCTTGCATTGGCGCATACACACACACAATCGCCCACATTTGTATTCCAACTTTCAACTTTACCCACACAATCCTTGACCCAACTGATCCATACTGTCTTATGCACTTCTTCCATCTTTTACTCACAGCTATACATAGTCCTTCCTTTGCCCTCTCATTCTCACCTACTCCAGCACATATACCCCATCATACTCCCATTCTCTCACACTTTCTCCTCTCCATTATGTTTCAGTTATTCCACATACATATATTATATTTTTGTTTATATATATCCTGTACATTTGTTTATATATATATATATATATATATATATATATATATATATATATATATATATATATATATATATATATAGATATATATATATGGAGCCACAGTGGTAAAGTGTGCGTTTTCGTACACAGAAGAACGAGAGTTCGCGCCCCGCCAGAGTAATAAACTTTAGGAGTGTTCACCCGGCCACATACTGCTTTGGCAGACACAAGGAGTGCTGTGGTTGAACAAGTGTCGCTTACTATAAAGTATGCTTGCACCCACTCGGCTTGCGCGGGCCGATTACACTTGGTTCACAGACTACACACACATCCAAAGCCACTCGAACACTACAATTACACTTACAATCACTTTCCACCCTACATACAATCTCTACCAGACAGCCTAAGCCACTTGGTAGAGATACATTGGCTGTATCGTCCCCGCTTCGGCTGGGATAGGCCGGTCCTGCAGTGGACACTCATACGGCTAATGATATATATATATATATATATATATATATATATATATATATATATATATATATATATATATATATTGGAAAAGCCGCACTGTTTTCAAGCGTTTCGTCAGGCGGTGGATCGGGGAATTCCTCATAGATACGTGAGGAAGGGTCTTAGACAGTAGAAACCATAGACTTCCTAAAGATATATAGTATAAATCTACAAGGTATATACCGAAGAAATCGCACAAAAATTTCATCTCGCCTGCAACTATGTGTCAGGGATGATGAAACTATTTTGCCAGACTTCCCTCCCCATATATGAATTCTACTGATAATAACTATTTGTGCATTCCTGTTGGATCATAGTCAATCAAATGTCCAAACACACTGCCCCTTGACTTTATGGGCAGTGTGTCACAGAAGGTGAGCATGCACTGTCTCGGCAAATGAGAGACCACATTATTAAACAAACTGATATCCATGAAGATCTACACGTACAAAGTAAGACGTCTAGCAGATTACAGACTTCATACCTTAATGACTTAATTAGAAAACATTAGGTGGGTTATTATAAGTCTGAATGAAATCCACAGAAAAGCAGAAAACCTTATTCATCTCCACGACGGGGATCAAATATTTTACCATAGAGAAAGGCAGATTGAAAGAAAGAGTGGTGTAGGATTTCTAAATAACAGGCATATTGCAGAGAACATTAATAAATTCAGCAGCGTATCTGACACACGACCTTGGACTGCAATAAAACTATGCAAAAGGTGCACTGCGAAAATGAATAAATTACAGTAATTTAAATTACTGTAAATAATCAAATTACAGTAAGGGTGCGGACGAAGAAATAGAATCACAATATAACACTATCTCCCGGATTAAAGAAGAAAGACCAGATATACTACACTTATGGTGGACTTGATGTTAAGTTTTGCAGAAATGTATTACATAATAATAAATAACACATTCTTCCATCAAAGAACAGGGAGAAAATAGACGAGAAGTCAAAACTAAGAACCAAAGACTGCATTTGACTTCATTATAGTAGACAAGAACAAAGCAATCACTAATATCATAATTATCAACAGATTAAATATAGGAACTGACTACAGAATACTTAGTTGCACGGCCACATTCAACTTTTCAAAGAAAAAAGAAAGAAGGTAATTGAAAATAAAAATGTATGCCCAATCAAATAACCAGCAAAGCTTCCTTTCACTTAATAATAAAGAACATATTTTAGGCTCCAAGTTACTGTATACCAAATATAACACTGAAGAACTGAGTAATAGACTTACAAAAGTACAAGGGGAATAAGCAGAGGCGGTAGGGAAAACTAATAAAAACCAACATCCTTTAAAAAGTGACCGTCGAGCTCAAGACAAGAAGAAAGTAGATGAAAGATGAAAAAATAAAGAAAAATTGAAAGTGTGGACAGACAAAAAAAAACAAAAGAACAAGGTTGAGATCAAAGAAACCAAAAAGGAAAAAATCTGAAATGGGTGTGAAGGAAAATCCACTAAGAAACCAATAAATGTTATCACTGAACAACAGAAATGATGAACACCAATACAGAGAATAGATGGTGAAGAGCTGGAGAACTTTTCAGACCTGTATACATCAAAGACAACAATACCAAAAGCTGATTTTTCAGATGATACAAGTGAGACATCAGAGGAAGGAAACACCAGATAAAGTAAACTTTTCTCCTCAGATAATGAAAAGGAAAAAAAAAGTAGGTAAAACATTAACAAGTGTATTGTCGGATGGAAATGTTCTTATCCAACTCGCACACTTTTTATGTAAGAAGAAAATCTGTATCCCCCGAACATGGTAAAATGCAATAGTTACAGTAAAAATCTTTTAGTTCGGAATGCAGTAGTCCACGGACCTTCTGGATTATCAGATTTTCCGGACTATCAGACAGGTACCTGAAAATGTTTAAAACACACTCCCAAAATAATAATAAAATATAAAAATTAAAAAAATTATAGTTTTCTTTACTTTCTTTACATTCTTTCTTAGTTCGGCGCACCATTTTCAGCTATTTTTCGATATTTTTCGATTTATGATTTTTCTCGATTTTGTACTAAAAAAAGCTAAAAATTACCCAGGACTGAAAATTCTGAACCATCGGGTGTTCTGAACCATTGGATGCTGGATTATCGGAAGTTATCTGTATTTTGCTGTACAAGAAAGGTGACCCAGAAGATCTTAGCAGCTATCGATCTATTTGTATTATCAGTTATTTACAAACTCTTCACTAAAATCCTTATGAACGGAATAACAACAAATCTGGAAGAAAACTAATCTCGTAAGCAGGCCAGATTTCGCGGCGGGTATTTGATTACTGATCATCTATACACAGTGAATCAGGTGATTGAGGAAACTGCAGAATATACCGGTAACAACCAACTACGCTTAGGTTTTGATGATTACGAAAAGGTTTTCGACTTAGTGGAGAACATAGCAATTGTAAATTCATTGCGGGCATAAGGAAAAAATGAAAACATTGTAAATCTGCTCAAAAACATACACGGAGGGAAGTGATACAGCAAAGTTGCATAAAGACTCGGGAAAAAAATGACATTGAGAGAGGCGTACATCAGGGACATAAAATTTCACCAAAATTATTTACAGCATACCTTGAAAGCATTTTCAGAAAATGTAGAATGGAGGAACAAAGAAGTAAGCACAGATGGAAAAAACTTAAACTATTCAAGATTTCCATGACACTATCCTAATTTCAGAGACAACAGAGACATTGCGAGAAATGTTAACTGACGTAAAAGGAAAAAAGTTTCAGTAGAGGACTGAAGATGAACTAAACTAAAACGTAAATAATGTGTAGCTCAAATACACCAAAGACGGTCATCACATTAAATAAAGGAACTCCCAAGTATGTAGATACTTTGTATCTATCTGTCTGTCTATCTTTCTATCTGTCTATCTGTTTCTATCTATCTATCCACATCTATATCTATACCTATATATCTATATCTATCTATCTATCTATAATATATATATATATATATATATATATATATATATATATATATATATATATATATATATATATATATATATACATACAGTATATATACATATATATATATATATATATATATATATATATATATATATATATATATATATATATACATATATATATATATATATATATATATATATATATATATATATACTGTATATATATATATATATATATATATATATATATATATATATATATTATACAATAAATTATTATAAATTATTATATATCTACCTCCCCGTTCTGAACCTGTCAGGGTGACCCGATGGCACTTTGATAGGGCAGACTGGGGTGGATTTAGAAATTATCTTGCTGATGTTCCATGGCAGTCTTTCTTCTCTAGTGATCCCAATTCTACCCAGGTCCCACATTTCCGACTTAATACTAGCTGGTATGGACTTATTCATACCAAGTCAGCAGTTCATTAAAAGATCGAACTCTCCTAAATGGTTTGATGGAAACTGTGCCAGAGCAACAGCCCAAAAGTCATTTTCATATAACTCTTACTTAAAATCAAAAACATCTGAATCACTTTCCCAATTTAAAATTGCTAGAAATCATGCAAAAGCTGTATTAAATCTATCTAAATCAAACTTTCTTCAAAGGCAAGCATCAAAACTACTTAACAACCCTAATGACAATAGAATATTCTGGTCAACACTTAATTCTTTCAATAACAACTTTAACAAGTCATCTTCTATTCCCCCACTAAAATCTTCAGATGGCAATATTACAATTGACCCACGTGGGAAAGCGGATATCTTTGCCAGTATCTTTGCCAGAAACTCTACCATAAACGATACCAGCCAGAATGTCCCAGTACTGGAACATGATTCTCCCGAAATTGCCCCACTTAAAATACAGACAAGATACGTAAAATCATCCTAGACAATTTACCTACCAACAAAGCTCCAGGCCCAGATGGAATTCCGCCAATTGTTTTGAAAAAGTGTTCCCCTGAACTTGCCTCTGTCCTAGCTAAATTATTTAGACTATGCATACGTACTTCTTTATTCCTAAATTCTTAGAAAGAAACCAATATCCACCCAGTTTCGAAGAAAGGAAGTTCGTCTGATTCCTCCAATTACAGACCAATAGCTGTCACATCTATTCTTGGTAAGGTATTTGAAACTTTAATTAATAAGCACATTGTTAAACATCTTGAATCCAACAACTTAATTTGTGACAGACAATATGGTTTTCGCCACGAAAGATCCACCATTGACATACTCAATCTCTTAACTCATACCATCCATCAATCAATTGATCTTTTTGGAGAAACTCATGCAGTAGCTCTTGATATCTCTAAAGCTTTCGACAGAGTATGGCACCGTTCCCTGCTGTCCAAACTCCCTTGCTATGGACTAACGTCTTTTGTTCCTTTGATTTCTTCATATCTTAGTGACAGGAAAATAAGAGTAAAAGTAGATGATGTATATTCGAATTTCCACTCAATTAACGCCGGAGTGCTGCAGGGATCAGTTCTGGCGCCAACCCTATTTCTGGTTCATATTAATGATCTCTCATCTGTGCCCCACAACCCCATTCACTCAATGCAGATGACTCAACACTACATAGTTCATTCACACTCAGACATCCATTTACAAAGTCTAATATCTCCGCCTCTCAACTCAGTATAGCCATCTCCATAAATCAAGATCTATCTACAATCAGTGAATAGGTATAAAACAACCTTGTCTCTTTTAATGCTAGTAAAACTAAATATATACAATTCACTACTAGACAGATATTGCCAGATTCGAACATTACCTTCAGTGCTACTAATATTCCCATCTCCAAAAGTATTGAAATTCTTGGCATGTCACTTAACAGTGCCCTCAGCTGGACCTCTCATGTCAGATCGCTTGCTAAAACCGCCTCAAAGAAACTTGGATTATTGTACAGAGTCCGTAACTTCTTCGCCGATGAGCA
>NW_027643226.1:0-12500 GCF_032717465.1 Coenobita brevimanus | reverse complement strand
AAGCAATAACATGATGGAGTGCAGACAGCATGGAGATGAGCAGTTGAAGATTAGTGATAGAATTGAGAGTGTAGAGAAATCTTGCACTGCTGACCCTCAGGTTAGTGTACCGGGAGCATGTGAAAAAAAAATGAAGAGTGCATGTTGAACCTTGACGAATCCAAAGCATCTAAAGTTAGCATTACATGGTCAAATAATCAGAAAGTAGGAGTTTTGAGTCCTCGACTTAATTATGATTCCCCAGTTTGAAGGCCCCAAACCAGTGATACGCATGGCTGTAATAGGGGTTTAATAACAAGGAAACCTCAGGAATTTAATGGGAAAGTAACTTGGGAAGCTTACTGTGTGCTGTTTGAGTTACTTGTCCGTCAGCATAGTTCAGGTCATAGGCAGAGTACAGTGCAGCTTGCTACTAGCCTGAAGGGTGCCGCCATGGAGAGTCTTGGCAAATGTCAGTGGAGGGGAGAAACAGTTATCACTCCCTACTAGAAGTGCTTGAGCTCAGGTACGGGACCATGTTCCAGAAGGGTTACAGAACAAGATTCCGGACTCGTGTATGGGCTCGAAGCAAAATCCCTTCAGCAGCTTGCTTATGACCTGGAGAGTATGGCACACAAGGTGTATCCTGGAGCAACACCTAACCTGTTAGCTATTCACTGATGCTCTTGACAATGCAGAGTTGAAAGTGCATGTGAAGCAGTTACAACCAAGAACCATGCAAAAAGCACTAGCCAGGGTTATGGAATTTGAGTCCTACGTCAGGCCCAGTACTTCCAGTTTCCAGGCAGGTCGTAGTTCAGAATTCAGGGTAAGAAAGGGACAGGTACATGAAGTGGAGAAATTTAATGAAAGTTACTGGTACTGTGAAAAGCCAGCACATAGGAAAGTGGACTACTACTAGTGGAGGAGGGAACAGGAGAAGACCGGAGAAGGTTGCTGGCTCTCTGGGAAGCAAGGACACAAGAAGGAGGATTATTAAAAAATGGAAAAAAGGAGAGAGAATAGAACAGTACAAAGAAATCTACGAATGCAACAAAAGGGTGTTGAACATATGGTGAGGTGGGACACGTCAGTTTTGACTGTCTGAAGATAAAGGAAGATAAGAAGTAGGCTGCAGAAGACAAGAAACAAGCAGAACACTAGTGAAGGCTCGTGGTAAGGGGCACCCACCAGCCGCTTTTTCCCAAGTAGCCCTACCACCGAGAAAATGCAAGAGACCTGTCGTTGACAGTGTGCAAATCAGAGACCAGATATTAAACAGACTGAAATCCATGAAGATCTACACGTACAAGCTAAGAAGTCTAGCATATTATAAGCTTCATACCTTAACCCACCCCATCCCGTCGACGTATGGGTACGTTGCAACGATTTGCATTTGCCAGTCCCGGCGACGTACCAGTACGTCGTGCAATTGCAAGGTCCCTAATTTGCACAATTTTCAATTTTCGCGCGTGATTTTTCGTATGTATACACGGGACACCTTCCTCTATTCCTGTACAAGATACCAAGCAGGGACAATGCCTTACACTGCATAACCTCCCCCCTCCCCCCCTCACGCCATTGTCTTGGCAAAGGACCTGTTGCCAGTGACCTGGCTAGTAAAGTTATTCAGGGTCAGAGTGATTCCCCAATCGATGACAATGTGGAGGACAATGTTTACATAGAATTAGAAGAAGAAACAGCCAGAAATAACGATCAGGTAATGTGGCAAAAATAGGTCAGGTATGGTGATTAGTTAGTGAGTGAAACAATGCTTATAATGCCTTTATTACTGCTTGAAAACCAATATACTCTCATACTACATATACATTCGTACCAAGTAAATAAATAAATACCGTTTACGAGTGGATAAAATAGTTACCCTCCCATAGAACTCGTTTTCTTTGGTGCCAGCATGTTAGAAAACCCACTCAGGTAAGGAGGAACTCCTACCTGGATTGGGCACTTTAAACCTCAGGTGAGCGATTTCTCTATGAATTTTCGATGTTTCTCACCAAAAGCAAAGGTTTTAGCCAAAAAAAAATTTTTTAAAAATACCTCGGGACTGGGGGATGTCGGAGGTGCGGAAAACCTCGGGACTTAAGTAGAAAACATTAGTTGGGATATTATAAGTCTGAGTGAAATTCACAGAAAAGAAGAAAACTTTATTCATCTCCAAGACAGGAACCAAATATTTGGCTATAGAGACAGGCAGAATGAAAGAGATAGTGGTGTAGGATTTCTAATTAACAGGCATGTTGCAGAGAACATTGTTAAATTCAGCAGCGTGTCTGACACACTGGCTTGGACTGTAATAAAACTATGCAAATGATCTATCTATCTATCTATTGCCAGACGCCTTAATCTCGTAAGGGATGGCCACAAACAAATCTCCTCCATGTCGCTCTGTCTCCCGCCATTTCACTGCCCCACATCCCATGCAAAAGATGCACTCTGAAAAAATTAAATTACAGTAAATGCACCCACTTCTCAAACTATCGATGAAGAAACAGAAACATAACATAACAACATCTCCTGGACTATGGAAGAAGAAAGACTAGATATACTACACTTGTGGGGGACTTCAATGCAAAAGTTGGAAAATCGAAAAATGGAGAATCATGCATGGAAGAAATCGGTGTTGCAGAGACGAATCACAGAGGTGAATGGTGGTAAATTGTGCTGAATGTGTTACATAATAATAAATAACACATTCTTCCATCAAAGAATTGGGAGAAAATAGATGAGCAGAAGTCAAACTGGAGAACCAAAGATTGCAGTCGACTTCATTATAGCAGACAAGAAAATAACAATCACTAACATAGCAAATATCAACAACAGCAGACAAGAACAAAACATTCACTAACATCACAATTATCAACAATAGCAGACAAGAACAAAACAATCACTAACATAACAATTATCAACAACAGCAAACAAGAACAAAATAATCACTAACATCACAATTATCAACAAAGAAAATACTGGAAGTGACTACAGAGTAGTGAGTTCCACAGCCACAATCAATTTTTTGAAAGGAAAAAGAAAAAAGGTAATTGAACAAAAAAATATATACACTGTATATAGCCCGAATTATAGTAAGCAAAAGCAAAGCTCTCTTTCAGATAGCACTAAACAACATATTTTAGGCTCTAAGTTACTGTACACCAAGTGTAACACTTAAGTTACATAAGTACAAGGGGGAAAAGCAGAGGCAGTAGGGAAAACTACTATACTCAAAACCAACATGTTTTTAAAAGCGACCTTCGAGCTCAAGAAGAGAAGAAAGTAGTTGAAAGAAGAAAAAAAGACAAAACAGAAATTGCAGACAGACAAAAGAAAACAAAAGAACAGAGATGAGATCAAATAAACCAACAAAAAGGAAAATAGAATCTGAAATGGGTGTGATGGAAAATTCACTAAGAAAGCAATCACTGAAAAACAAAAATGATGAAAACTAGTACAGAGAGTAGATGAGGAAGAGAGTTGGAGAACTTTTCAAAGAAGTGTATGTATCAGAGACAACAGTACCAACAGCTGGTTTTTCAGATGACATAAGTACAATACCAGAGGAAGGAGACACCACATAAAGTAAACTTTTCAGAGTATGAAAAGGAAAAAAAGAAAAGACAGGACATCATCAAATTCATTGTCGGATGGAGATGTTCTAATCTGACCTGCCCATATATTTATGTAGTAAGAAAATGAATATCCCCCAAACATGGCAAAATGCAATAGTTATTTTGCTGTACAAGAAAGGCGACCCAGAAGATCTTCGCAGCTATCGATCTATTGATTTTATCAGTTATTTACAAACCCTTCACTAACGTCCTTACGAACAGAAAAACAGCAAAATCTGGAAGAAAACCAATCTCGCCAGCAGGCCAGATTTCGCGGCGGGTATTCGACTACTGATCATCTACACACAATGAATCAGGTGATTGAGGAAACTACAAAATATACCAGTAACAATCCACTATGCTTAGGTTTTGTTGATTACGAAAAGGGTTTCGACTTAGTGGAGCACATAGCAATTGTAAATTCACTGCGGGCATCAGGAAAATATGAAAACATTGTAAATCTGCTTAAAAACATACACGGAGGGAAATGCTACAGCTAAGCTGCATAAAGACTCGGAAAAAAATGGCATTGAGAGAGGCGTGCATCGTGACATATAATTTCACCAAAATTATTTACAGCATACCTTGAAAGCATTTCCTGAAACAGTAGAATGAAAGAAAAAAGAATTAAACACAGATGGAGAAAACTTACACTAGTCAAGATTTGCAGATGGCACTATCCTAATTTCAGAGACACCAGAGATTTTGCAAGAAATGTTAAGTTGTAGGCATTATATAGGCGCCAGTATATATCTCATAAAACAATGTGCAGTATGTAGTGTCTGCTGGAGACATACACAGCTTCTCACTAGGAATGTCAATCCACATAATGCATATCCACAGTCTTGTCCCAGACCATCAAGAATGTTTGACATATACAAGTAATGTATCCCAAACAATCTCTTTGTAGTCCAGACGACCAAGAATTTCATGACGTATTCAAACACGTGGGGTAACCAACTCCAGTCGGTCAGTCCACGTGAATGGAGATCTACCAGGCACTACATCACACACACACACACACACACACACACACACACACACACACACACACACACACACACACACATATCCTCTCCAAGCTGTATAATATGTCGGAGTGATTCCCCCCCGCTTAGAAGGAGTTGGAGAGAAGTCCCGATAACACAAGGGTCAGCTAAAGGGCTTTGCCATCACGCTATATTACGCTGTACAGTAAATCACTGTTCGATTTAACTGTACAATAAATTCTATAACCCAAGAGTGCCCTAACTCACCTCGCTGATGCATTCTAGCCGATGACCCACCATTTAATAAGCAGCAAGAAGTTTGCACAATACTACGTCTCACGACTTTATTATGGCAATGCATCGATGATGTACAATTGACCTCCCTCTCTCCGATCAAGTACCTACGACCACGCTCTCAAGATTGCTGGCAGCGATAACAACTACGATAAACTACGCTAAGCGAGATTGGCGACAGTGATAAACGATGCCAATTAACGTCTCAGTCAAGAATCATCAATCATACTGCAAGCAAAACAGAAAGCGAGAGCTGGCGGAGCATCAAGGCAACTTAACTTTGATCCTAATCTCTCCTAACCATCTCAACCACAACTCCACGATTTACAAGAAACTATAGCAGCGATCAACTACAACTATCGACAACCCTACAAGCCTAGAAGTTAATCTCAACAAGTAAGGAAAATTAATCATACACGTTAAGAAGTGCTCAGATAATTCTGATGTGGAAAATTATTTATTTCATTTACTACAGAAGCATCGACAGACTGTCGCATTACCTGGTGAAAACTTTGGTGTACAAATCTAATCCAACACCATATTAATGTAAAACAAGATACACAACCAATCTATGTGCCAGCGTATAGAGTTGCACACTCACAACATGCACTACCAAAGCAGTATGTGCATGAAATGTTAAGTTTGGACATCACTGAACCTTCAGTGTCCCCACGGAATGCACCACTCTTCTTCGTACCTAAACAAAACAGGAAAATGTGGGCAGTTGTTGATTATCGCAGTCTTAACCAGGAAGCCATTCCCGACTGCTCTCCCATGCCATTGTTAAGTGATGTCCTGCGCAATATTTGACCAGAAAATATGGTCTTTTCTATGATCGATTTATGATGTGGCTGCTATCAGATATGGTTAGATAAAGATTCCCACAAATACACTGCTTTCTCTACAGACAATGGGCATTATCAGTATAAAAGAATGCCACTGGGATTAAGGACAGTGCCAGGCGTATTCCAATGAGTAATGAATAGTGTTACTATCAGGAATATTAGGTGATGGTATATTTGTGTACTTGGACGACATCATAACTGCAACACACAATAGATGAACATCTACAGAAATTAGACCAGCTCCTACACAAGTTAACCAACGCTGCTTTAAAAATTAAGCCATCTAAATGTAAATTTTGCTTTAAGGAAATAAAATTCTCAGGCCACAGACTAGATGCAGAGGGGATCCACACCTCTGAGGACAAAATACAAGCAGTAAGGGGTTTCCCTGAACCCACAAATGTGGATGACGTAAGACAATTTTTAGGTATAGCCAACTGCTACAGATTGTTCATACAACAATTCCCTCACATAGCAGAACTATTATTCCGGCTACTGAAAAAAAAAAAAAAGCGGTATTTCAGTGGCGAGAGGAACAAAAAATAGCATTCAATGAATTAAAAGATAAACTTACATGTGCACTTTGCTTGGCCAATTCTAACTTCACAAAACCATTCATAATTTGCAAAGATGCCTCCCTCAAAGCTTTAGTTGCTGTATTCATGCAAGAGGATAAACTAATCCACTGCTTTTGCCAGCAGAGAAATAAAAGGAGAAGGGAAAAATTACTGTACAACAGACTTTGAAGCCCTGGGGGTACTATATGCTCTACAGAAATTTTACGAACTTCTGTTTGGATACGAAATTCACCTATACACAGACCACAAGCCTCTCTTGGGCATATTCCAAGAAAAACTCCTCTCTGGGAGGAGACCACGATGTTAATGTAAAATCCAGAATTACAATGTAAATATTCACTACAGAAAAGGTAAAGTCAATTGGCAGCAGATGCCTTATCGCGAAATCCGTCAGCCAATGTCGCTACAATAAGTCCACTTGAATCACTCTCCGACAATGGTGAAACGATCCCTACAAATCAAGAAATCTCACAAGCACAGAGACAGGACCTAGTATGGTCTAAAGTAATATATGATCTTGAGTCACGCAATGATGGACGATTACCCAAGTTACAGGTACCACTTAAACAATTCACAGTGGTAAACAATGCCTTACCTGGGGTAAATGCAGGACAAGCAAATCATAGAAAAAATATTGGGCAGTTAGTTATTCCTAGTACAGTGATACCTCATATTTTAGGTATAATTCACAATAGTCCACATGCAGGGCATTCTGGCAAGGACAGGACAGTCAGGCAGGCTCGAATGTCATATTATTGGCCAACATTATGCAAAGACATATATAATCACATAGACAAATGTGAGTCATGTGCAAGACACAAAGGCTACACATTATCACCTGCACCTATAGGGAAAGATCCTGTACCTAAGCAACCATGGGACATTGTCGCAGTTGATTAACTTAAATTACCTTTAACTACCAATCACTATCAATATCTTTTTGTTGCCACTGATCATTTCTCACTATATGTGATCCTGGTTCCAATTAAGGATAAAACAGCAGAAACAGTGGTGCGGGTAATCATTGATAGTGTTATCTGCAGGTTCACCACATCAAAGGTGCTAGTTATTGACAATGGTGGAGAACTTAACTCTGAAATTTTGCAGGAAATATGTAAACAATACAATATAAAGAAGGTTAATGTCTTGACCTACCATCCGGCTTCCAATGGATTGGTGGAAAGACAGAATTAAAAAAATATTAGATGTACTACGGCATATTCTCAATGAAAATTATGCAGACTGGGATTGTTGGATCCCCAGAGTTGAAGCATCAACTAATCGTGCAGTTAACAGATCTATATGAGATACATCTCATTTCATCATTTACGGGACAGACAAACGTCTCCCTTACGAGACGTTAGAGGGCGTGCAAATTCCCATATACAATTACGATGATTATCCTAAACTTAGCTCACGTGAATTTCAAGAAATACATACACAGGTAAAGAAGGAGTTAACGATGTCCAAGGAAGAAATGACAGAATCAGCTAATAAGTAGGCAAAAGAATCAAACATCAGAATAGGTGATACTGTCTATGGCATCATTCACACTAGAGACAATAAACTGTCACCGAAATTTGAAGGTCCATACAGTTATTAAGAAAATAGTCAATAATGTTTTTTTTTTTTTTTTTTTAAGTGTCCGACTCTGGGCAAAGGCTTCAGGGCCTATTTCTCTGGGGCAGTGACCTATCCCAAGGCCCAGTAGTCCTCCTACACCTGCACATAAAACCACTTCGGCGCCAACACCCACCATCCATATTGAATACATGCTAGGGCTGTCTCATACAGGATTGGTGTATTAGTTTTAGCGGGGGTATTTTTACGACATGTCGGCGGGTCATCTGGTAGATCACGAAAGTCTGCTTTTTAGGAAATTCAAATCCTTAAACTGTCCCCTGCCCCAGCAGGGATTCGATCCTGGATCCATTAGGACTACAGACCGCCTCTCTGCCGATTCTGCCACCGCCTCCCCCAAATAATGTAGTGATATAAGTCACTATCGAGTGACGAAGAAAAAGAAATTCATATTGATCACTTAAAAAAGGTCTCAAAAAATTTAGCTTTCAATTATAAAACACCGGACACTAGCGAAAAGCCTAGTACACACGGTGAAAATAAGCCGGAAGCAATTAACACATAGCGAAATAAGCTGCGGTCGCATGCCAAACAAACATAGATGCAACCAATACAGCTCTCACCATAACAAGGCATTTACATGACTTAAGAATCGATTTAAACTCATTTTATAGGAAATAAGATTAAACAGGTCGAGATAACTGTAGTGTTCATCATCACTATCATCACCCTTAGCATAACTTGCTAACAACAGTGGATTAAATGTCTAATACAGTTATTCTTTCGGTAGGTAAAGATGAGGCGAATTATTCCGTGTATCATGTTCCTGTTGATATCAAGAAGATCACCTCACATCCTCAACATGTAATCAGACAAGGGTGCCTGATTGCCCCAACAGCCTCAACGGCAATTGTACAGGACATAATAAGTACGGAAGTAGTTTGGACGTACTGGAGGACCTACTAATAATGTTAGAGAAAATATCAGGACCACTTACAACTCTGCAAGTGGTCTTAATACGCCCAACCTCACATGATCAGCCCACACAGGAAATTAATTAACTGACTGGAAGCTAGAACAGGCAAAGTACATAATGATTACCATGATCCAGGACATCCCATCAGGTAGGAGTAACACACTTAGGGCAGGAAACATCACAAATACAAGTAACAGACGTGGTTTGTTCGACCTAGGTGGAGCAATTATAGGCAACCTTTTTGGATTGGCTACAGAAAATGATATGGAGGAAATAAATAACAATTTTAACAAGATTGCACAATTCTTTCATATCAACATAAGCTGGCTGATACCTAGAACATTTTAATGCTGACGATTGCAAAGAACTTAAGAAAGGCAGAAACATCAACTCTAGGAATTGTGGAGAAAGTAAATGCACTAGAAGGAAACAATACACCATTCCAACACCTCTCTGTGATCATGGAACATAATGACGTAATAATACTTCAGTTAGACAGTACTAGAGCTCATTATCAGTCTTTCATGAAAGGAATTGCTAATGCTGGTAACAGAAGGATCACCATTAGTTTAGTACCCATTTGCAACCTCCATCAAATAATTAGTCAAGGCATACATAAGCATGGTTTGAAACCTTTGTTTCATAAAAGAAATCTGATGTTATATTATCTATATTTGGAAGGAACACTCACCACAACATCAATAGTAGTTCATGTACGGATCGTAACAGATGATTTTTTCACAGTCAGTCAAATATACTCTTTTCATTCTAAGAAAGATGACTCATTAGTCACCATCAACATCAAAACAGAGGTCATCATGGTCTCCAAGAAACAGGACGCTGTCACTTTCACTAGTGAAACAACCATTGAACACAAAAGTCGCACATCATTACATGTATTTCATCTTTGTCCTGCGTACGTCTGCACGTTTCAGCCAGCTGAGACAGTACCTTGCGAAATGGCTATCATAAACGATCATGACATCCCTCATCATTGCAACTTCACATTTGCTCCAGATAAACTCATCCATCATCAACGCATTTGACATTCATAGTTCTTCTTCTTCACTCAAAATACATCAGTTTTTATGACTTGTCCATACACATCTCCAGCCCACACATCAGCATCTGGTTTCTACATCTCACCAGACTACTGTGCAGTTCTGACACCTAAACTATGCACTTTGCCCACTAAAAACCATTATGCCATTTTCAACCACACACACAAGTACTTCCAGCCATTACCCAGGATGAACTTAAATATGAGTGCACACATTAAGTTGACTTCACCAAATTATGACACCATGCAACTAATAAACCAGGCAATACAACCTCGGGAAGAATCTATCTATCTACTGGAAGACGCCTTAATCCCTTATACGGGGTGGCCACAAACAAATCGCCTCAACGTCACCCTGTCCTCCGCCATTTCACTGCCCTGCTCCCAATTCACACACCCCTCTCTCATATATCTCTCCATTCCATCCCTCAATCTCATCCTTGGCCTTCCCCTCCCTCTCTCCCCCTCCTCCTCACTCACATACACTCTCCTCGTCAGTCTCTAACTCTCCATCCTCTCCACATGGCCAAACCACCTTATTGTGTTTCTCCTAATGCTTCCTATCACATCCACATCCACACCACAACGCTCCTTCACATCCTCATTTGTCAGTCTGCCTCTCCATGTGACTCCACACGCTCCTCTCAAATAACTCATTTCCACTACTCTCACTTTCGACTTGTGTCCCTCCAACAACGTCCAAGCTTCACTTACATACGTCAGAGTCGGTATCATAATACTGTCATGTAGTAACTTTTTCACTTCCATGCTCACTTCCCTATTTCTTACCACTGCCTCCAAGGAACCATCAACCTTTCTTCCTTGTTGTACCCTTTCAAGCACCTCACTCTCCAAACTTCCATCCTTACTCATCACACTACCCAAGTACTTAAACGTACTCACATTTTCCATTGCCTCATCATCCAACCTCACTGTACATTCACTGACTTCACCTCTCTCGAAGACCATAACTTTACACTTCCCTACATTCACCTTTAAATTCCGTTTCTTAAACACTCTCCCCAAACTCATTCACAAGCCTTGCAGCTCCCTTTCATCTTCACTTAACAACACAGTATCATCTGCAAATAACATTATAGGGAGCTTCCAAACACTGCTGTCTCTCATTAGGGCCACTCCAACATCCACTGCCCTACCTTGTATCTCTTATAACCCCATCCATACACAGCTTGAACAACCATGGAGACATTGCACATCCCTGTTTCAACCAGACCTTCAAATAGAAAAACTCACTCAGCTCACTATCCACACGCACTGCAGCCTTAGCACCCTCATACATCCTCTTCACAGCATTCAACAACTTCCCATCTATTCCAGATATTCTTAATACTTTCCACAATCCATGTCTATCCACCCTGTCATATGCTTTCTCCAAATCCATGAAGGCCGCATACAATTTCTTTCCCTTCTCTAGACACTTTTCCTCTAAAGATATAAGAATGAATATCTGATCTACACAACCTCTTCCCTTCCTAAAGCCTCTCTGTTCTTCTCCAACTAATTCATCTGTTATTTCCCTCACTCTGTCAATAAGCATCCTACCGTATACATTTCCTACTACACTAAGAAGACAAATGCTCCTAAGATTACCACACACTTCTTTTTCCACTTTCCCTTTGCACAAGGGAATAATTATGCCGGACTTCCAATTATCCAGGACTTTACCTTCCTTCCATGCCAATCTGCACATCTTCCTCATCCATTCTACTACTATCTCTCCCCCATGCTTCAGCATTTTACCACACACTCCATCAATTCCTGGGGCTTTCCCCATTTTGGCTTTCTTCAGTGCTTCCACAACTTCCATCCTACTGATTCCTTTCTGTCTTCTCACATCCCTCCTTCTCCCAGCCATTCCCCAGCCACTTATACTCGCATTATTTTCATTCTCTGTGTTCAACAATTCATTAATGTGTTCTCTCCATCTGCTCACTTTTTCTCCCTTCTCAACTAGTAATCTACCATTTTCATCTTTCACTCCCCTACTAACTTCACTGCCACCCTGTCTAACTCGCTTCACCTCTTTCCAGAACATTTTCATACATTCCCTCCACTTTATACTCAAATTCTTTTCAAATTCATCATCCACTTTCTTCTTACTCTTACTAATCTTTTCACCTCTCTCTTCATTTCTACATATAACTTCCGT
Organism: Coenobita brevimanus; assembly: GCF_032717465.1. Taxonomy (NCBI): domain Eukaryota; kingdom Metazoa; phylum Arthropoda; class Malacostraca; order Decapoda; family Coenobitidae; genus Coenobita; species Coenobita brevimanus. The sequence goes on along the minus strand of NW_027643226.1, from coordinate 408 downwards.
CTCTCAACTTCTTCCACGTCCCTATTTCTCATCCATTGATTATACGCTTTCTTCTTTTGTGCCACAGCCTGTCTCACCTCTTCATTCCACCACGCTGTTCCTTGCACCCCCTTTGGTCTTCTCTTCACCCCACACACCACCTCACTTGCTGAACAAATGTTTTTGTGAATATCTTGTACACACCTTCCACGTCCCCCTTCTGCTCCAACTCATATTTACCCAATCGTTCCTCCACTTCTCTCTTATACTCTGTCTTTTTCTCATCCTCTTGTAACCTTTCCACTCGGGAAGAATACAACAGGATTGTGTTCAACCCATATTATGTATATAGCCAAGCTCTAGTCATCTTTGTAATTTTCTTCATCATTTTGCGCTATCCTTTTGGCCATGCATGGAATGGAAGCAAGA
>NW_027643225.1:0-24990 GCF_032717465.1 Coenobita brevimanus | reverse complement strand
AGGCAGACACAGGTTTAGATAAAGGCAGGGGAAAACATAATTTAGCAACAACTTTGGCCGCACAAAACACCACTCCCGCACCGCAGCGCGATCAAAAGATAATTTCCTATAGTGGTATGTAAAACCCACCCAAACTGTCCAACAGTAAATGTTTATATACCAAAACGCCACTAATGAAATTTCCTAAAACTTTTTCTCAATAGCCAATTACCATAAAACTTATATTTCTATGAGAAAACACTCTCACTCTCTCTCACTCATTGCCAGATGCCATGTATCCCAAATGGGGTGGCCAAAGGCTTAGAGTTAATTGTTTTTACAGGGAGGGGCACTAATCCTCCACCAACCCCACTTGACACAAAGGAAATAAAAAACATCGTAAATCAGCGCATAATGTATGTTCGCCAAATGTTTTTATCAACACCATAAGCAAGCACAACTATTAGAGATTACGAAGATAATAAAATCACGGAAAAAGAAGCAAAACCAATGGTGTGGGGACAAAATGTTTAAGAAGTACGGTGAGCACAGAAACAGGGGGGGTTCCTCCCAGCATTCAGCCAAGGCCAAGCCGTCCCACATCCTGAGTACTTGTCCGTGGTTAGATGCAGCCTGAGTCGTCCAATAACGAGAGCGTTAACTGCAACAGCAAATAATGCTACACTCAAAACACTCCTCTGTGGCACATCCTCCTCCTGAGAGTATAGGGGAAAGTTCAAATCACACACACACACACACACAGGAAACTTCCTGTCAAAGACAAAGTTCTGAATAAAAGTGGGTAAGCAACCCCAAAGACCATAAAAATGGAGACTGGTTAGTCACCTCCTGTAGCTTGCTTGGAACAGGAAGTATGCCCCAAGCATGCTGCCAGGAGGTAGGGACTGCAGCCTTAATCAATGGGAAATAATCTCTGTTGGTGACAGGTCTAACAGAGACATCAAGAATCACTGTTGCCATTGCTGCCTCACCTGCACAATCATTTCCCTGTGGTCCAATGTGGGCTGCCACCCAGCATGGTGGTCCACGAGGTGGAACTTTCCTCAAATTTCCAACACTAAAGGGTGAGGAGAGTTGAAATGCTTAACGGCAGAGAAGGCAGCCCTGCACTCACTAAAAATCATAAAACTAATTGCATCAAAGGTGAGGATATGCTGGAGAGCCAACAGAATTGCTGACAGCTTCACAGTAAAAATTAAGGCAGAGGAGGGTAGGGTGCCACTCTAGCTAAAATTACGAAAGACAACCTCAAATCCAATGCCAGCCGTCAGTAAACATGGACAGACCCAGCATGAGGGCAAAATGAACTCAAAGCTGGGTGTTGATCACCACATCTGATGTTACGGACTTTGGAGCCATGATATATACCAGCAAAATCTGACTTATAGTAATACCCAGAGTGGAACAACAGATGTCTCCACATCAAAGACCAGAGTGAGTGGCAGATAGATCAGTCATGACTTCCTCTGTCTGATAACTAAAGGGGCAAGGAAATTGCGTATGGAAGTCGTGCAAAGTGTGCTATGCAGAACTAAAAACAGCGTTGTTACGTATTTTGAATTAGCCGCGCTTGGCGCACTACCCACAATGCTCCGCTGTTTTGTGTTGAGGGTCAGATTCGAAAGCTAGAGAATAAACAGCGGTCTCACTCCACCCATCTCTTGTTTGACTACCCTGCCTCGCCAGTATATCTTCACGGCAAACGACATAATACACAAGAACACGAAACATGGTGGCAGCTGATGGAAGTGGAGCTGAGAAGAGAATGCGGTCTGCAGTATAAGCCATTTGAGTGATATGACCTGCTGCTACTCCTGGCGAAATTTTGAAGTAGATGTTAGCCTGCTGGGGAACCTGCACATTCTTCCTGCTTGTGAGTGAACTGGTCCCCTACAATCTACTGATGTTCCTGCCTACAGCCTGTGAGTAGACGGATCTCCTTTGACCTGCAACCTATTGATAAGTTCCTGTAACCTACTAGCCTCACCCACCAAGATGAGTACAGACACTGATAGTGAGCGCCGTTATGCTGGTGTCAGAGCCCCTCAGCCCTTCTGTTTGGGGACAAATGTTGCAGAAAACTGGAAGCTTTTCAAACAGAGATGGAACATGTATGCTCTTCTCTCAAGACTACACACTGAAGAACCCAACATCCAGCTAGCTACGTTCCTACAGTATTTAGCAGATGATGCCCTCAAAGTATACAATGGTTTTCAGTTTGAAGGTAATGAAGCTGATAGGACAGTGCAAGATATAATCAACAAATTTGATGAGTTTGCCATTGGAGAAATTAATGTTACTTATGAGAGATTCATATTTAATACAAGGAACCAGCAAGAAAGGGAACCCTTTGATAAATTTTACTCAGATTTGGAAACTCTTGTAAAGACTTGTGATTACTGTGACACATGTAAAGCTTCCCTAATGAAAGACAGAATTGTGTTAGGCATTCATGACTCCAGTGTTCGTACTGAGCTACTTAAAACAAGAAATTTGACTTTAGAGAAGTGTATTGATACCTGCAAAGCTGCAGAGAGTGCCATCTCACAGACCCGAGTGTTGAATCCTGTCCCTGAAACTGTGAACAAGGTCAGATCTAGGACAGACAGTTGTGCCCAAGCAAATAGTTCCAACAGTGTAGCTAGGAAATGTAAGTTTTGTGGTCTTTCACAGGTGTTTGCAAGAAATAAATGTCCAGCTGTAGGGAAAGTATGCCTGAAGTGTGGGGAAAGAGACCATTTTGCAAGTATGTGTCATGTTAAAGCCTCTGTCAATGCCACTGTAAAATCCTTGAACTGCAAAAAGAAAGCTGTACATCAGGTTGCTGAGAGTGAACCAGATGCCCAGCCCCATGGGGCGTTCAGTTCGGATGAAGAGTGGGTTAACACATTACATTACATGCCTGTAAACTCTGTAAAATCTCCCAAGAAAGATGTTAAGTGTTGCATGTTAACTGATGATTATGAGGTAATTTTTCAGATCGACACTGGCTCATCAGTTAATGCCCTACCACTACAATATGCAAAAAATGTACAGAAGACTAAGAGAATCCTTACTACCTGGAATAACTCTGTTCAGACTCCTGTGGGTGTGTGCAGGAGAAGCATTAAAAATCCCAAAAATGGTAAGAAATATTCTGTGGAGTTTGTGGTGTTTGAAGGAAATTTAGTCCCTCTCTTAGGTCTTGAGGCCAGCAAACAGATGGATCTGATAACTGTTAATGAAGATGTATTTGAACGTGTGGATAATGTGAAAGTGAGTGAGTCTGACTGTAATAGTGACATGTTGAGTAATACCGGCACTGATGGTTTAGATACCCTGCCAGGTCTATAGTCATTGTCAGTAGACCCCCAGGTGAAGCCAACCATCATGCCTGATAGAAGGGTCCCTGTTGCACTTAGACCAAAGCTGAAAACTGAACTTGATAGACTAGAGAACTTAGGTGTCATTGTGCCAGTTAGCAAGCCGACTGAATGGGTGAGCCAGATTGTGGTTGCACCAAAGAAGAATGGTGACATCAGAATTTGTATAGACCCTCGTGAACTCAACAAAGCACTGCTCTGAGAGCGTTATACTCTTCCTGTGCTTCAGGATACATTGCATGAGTTGAGCCAGTCAAAAGTCTTCTCTAAAGCAGATCTTGCTTCTGGTTACTGGCACATCAAACTTGATGAAAAATCTAGCTACCTAACCACTTTTCAAACGTGATTTGGGAGATACCGCTGGGTTAGACTACCCTTTGGTTTATCAGTGTCATCAGAAATCTTTCAGAAAAGACTACTTGAAACTTTACAAGGTGTACCTGGTGTAATTTGCATAGCTGATGATGTGATAATTCATGGGAAATCTCTGGAAGAGCATGACGCCAACTTGAAGCAGTTCTTTGAGAGGTGTCAGAGAATGAATATAAAACTGAATGAAGACAAGCTCACTCTGAGAACTGACAATGTAAAATTTACGGGTCACTGTATTACAAAAGATGGCCTGGTAACTGATCCTGACAAAATCCGAGCCATATGTGAGTATCCAGCACCTACTAATGTTGCGGAGCTAAGGCGTTTTCTAGGTATGGTCAATTATCTTGCTAGGTTTCTGCCCAACTCAGCATCTGTTTTGTACCCCTTGCATAATCTTGTAAAGAAGGATGTTTCTTGGGTTTGGTCAGCAAGCCGACAAGAAGCATTCAACCGAATTAAGTGTATGATCACCAATAGCCCTGTGCTCACATTTTACAACCTCTGTGATGAGCTTACCCTAGAAAACGATGCTAGTGAATACAGTGGGGCACCAATTTTCGCGCCTAATTGGGTCGAAAAATAATGCGCGAAAGTGGAATTAGCGAAAGTTGGGGCATTGTCTTTATGGCAAAAAGGCTAATTGGTTCCCGGTTATCCTAAAGTAACATCAGATTTTCATTTTCACTTGCAATACAGTACATCAAATCACTATTGTACATTGCAATGTGAGATACAAACAATAAAAACTGTACAGTACACATTATATGAGGAGAAACATACCATAGGGACCAGGTTGAGGTGTTTAATGGATGTTGGGGGTAAGTATTCGAGGCGCGTGGCGGGCTTATTTAGCCACGCCAGACGTATTGGCGCCACCTCTTGCTGCCTCGCTACCACTCTCTCTCTCTGCCTCCTCAGATGCAACTTGATGCATTATTATACTGCCGTTTCTTCACTCCAACACGATACTCTCTTTTAGCCTTGGCCTTTCCTCCCGACTTTGAATGTCCCGACCACTTTTTATCACCACCACTGCCTCCCGGCCCTCCACCCACACCACCAGGCTCTCCCCCCACACCACCAGGCCCTTTCCCCACACTACCAGGTATAGTAGAGGCCATTGAACCATGAGAATCCAACACAATGGAGCTAGCACGCTCGTACACAATGGCGGGAATGGGTGGACAGAGTGTTGACATGACGTCATTCAAGATAGCGGTGGGTTGCGGGCGGGCGGTGCAGGAAATTCAAAGTTCAAAATATTGTCCCAAACCCAAAATTTGTGCGCGAATATCGATTTTCTTCAAGCGAAAGTGGAAGTTAGGGAATATTTGGTGCATCCCGCGAAGGTGGATTCCGCGAATCCTGCTGTAGCGAAAGTTGGTGCACTACTGTATGGTCTGAGTTCAGCATTAATGCAAAATGGGAAGCCTGTAGCCTTTGCCAGTCACTCCTTATCTAACTCTGAAAGAAATTATGCTCAAATTGAAAAAGAAATGTTAGCCGTTGTATACGGATTAGAGAAATTTCATCACTAAACATATGGAAGATCGGTCAGGGTCCTCACAGATCACAGACCTCTTGTGTTCATAGCAAACAAGCCACTATCTCGTGCCCCACGACGACTCCAGGCGATGCTCCTTCGCGCTCAAGGCTACCAGTATCAACTATTTTACCCTCCTGGCAAAGAAATACCCATTGCTGATGCTCTTTCACGTGCTCCCCTGCCTGACACAGGAGATGACTTTCTCAGTTAACAGTCTAGCCTACTCCCGGTTCAGGGAATCTCGCCTTCAAGAAATACGGCATGCCACAGAAAAGGACCCAACGTTAACACTGCTCAAGGATGTCATCGTTCAAGGGTGGCCTGATGAGAAAGGTCACCTTCCAGACTGCCTAGCCCCATATTACAGTTATCGAGAGGAGATGTCTGTACAAGATGGTGTTATTCTTAGAGGAGAGAGGGTGGTAATCCCTACCTCTATGCGATATGAGATGATGGAGAAGGTGCACGCTGGCCACTCAGGTATAAACTCCTGCCTACGACGTGCAAGGGAGTTAATCTACTGGCCTAGGATGTCTTCGGAAATTCGTCAGTTTGTGGAGTCCTGTGACGTCTGTTCCTCCTATTCACTTAAGCAATCCCCTGAGCCCCTGTATCAACATGAACTTCCAGAACGTCCCTGGGAAAAAGTGGCAACTGACTTGTTCACCATCCAAAACCGAAACTATCTTGTAAATGTTGATTACTTAAGTCAGTTCACTGAAGTTGACTACCTTCCAGAGATAACTTCAGAAGCCATCGTTACAAAACTTACGCACCACTTTGCTCGACATGGCATACCTGACGTTGTGATCAGTGATAATGGTCCACAGTTTTCCTCTCATCAGTTTCAGTCATTTGCAAAGAAGTGGAAATTTTGCCATGAAACTTCTAGTCCTGGAAACTCCAAGTCCTATGGTGAAGCTGAAGCCGCTGTAAAATCTGTCAAGCTCATGATGAAGTGCCATCGGGCGAGAGAAGACCCCTACCTTGGATTGCTGAACATGCGCAATACCCCTCAAGAAGGTATGGCAACCAGTACTGCTCAGCGGCTTATGGGGCGTCGCACCAAGACATTGATCCCGGCTATTAATGCTCGCTTGCAGCCAAATATCATTGCTGGAGAACGAGAATGCATGGAGAAGAAAAGAGCCAGCACTGCAGAACACTACATGCATAGAAGAAGCCTCAAACCCTTGTCCGTTGGAGATACTGTGCGAGTACAACCAATAGACGATCCAAAGAAGGAGTGGAAGGAAGCCACTGTAGAGAAGCAACTTAGTCCCCGAGCTTATGAAGTAACAACAAAAGATGGAAGTACATACAGGAGAAACCGTCAACAGCTGCGATCATCTACACCAGCCAGAACACACAAGAGTCGGTACAATGATGATAAGACAACACTGGAAGGTGATACATCCTTAGAACCTGAGACTGTGAGCTGTGGGGACTGTGTCGGATCTCTTTTAGTAAGTGAATATGTAACCCGGTCAGGTAGGACAGTTAAAGCACCAAGAAGACTGGACTTGTAGGAATAATGTACCGTACAGTGTACCACTTTGCACTGTGATTAATCTTGCCTTTCAAGGAAATAATAATCATTCATTTTTTTTTTTTTAATATGTGTGGTCTGTAAGGAATTATTGAGTTCTATACGGCACTTTATTTCCAAAGAATGTAAATGGAGTGCAGCGCCCGACACTTGATATATGTCCAACTGTCTCATGAATACCTAATCTTATCATGACTGATTAGGCTTTATTTATTAAAGGGATAAGGTGTTTCATGCTTTGCATGTCAAGATTGATTATGTGTTTTTTACGAGAGGAGGAAGATCTTACGTATTTTGAATTAGCCGCGCTTGGATCGCTACCCACAATGCTCAGCTGTTTTGTGTTGAGGGTCACATTCGAAAGCTAGAGAATAAACACCGGTCTCACTCCAACCATCTCTTGTTTCACTACCCTGCCTCGCCAGTATATCTTCACGGCAAACGACATAATACACAAGAACACAAAACAAGCGTCATATGTTGGTGTTTCAGGAAGCCTCTGGACTCTGCACCAGCACCTCGCTATACAGGATTGACGCTGTAGCTCCAGCCTCAATACTCCTGCATCCACAAGCAGGCCTGGGACAAGGGAGGTGCAAAAGGGTCTTGTAGCCAAACAGAGGCCTGTGTGATGTAGTCCAAGGTGCATAACCAGGCAGGGGTAGCTGAAGGAACTTACAGCAACGTGCCCGCAAACTGTTACCTCCAAGAAAACAAAATCAAAATAACAAAGACCCAAATTCAAGAACCATTCATTTTGAGATGCCTGGACACACTGCATTTGAAAGACCGGAGGTCAGAGCCAGTAGGAAATACAGACAAAGGGAGGCAGTTCCAGAGATGACCTGTTGTATACATGACGAATTGGGAGTAATGGTTAACTCTTGCAATAGAGAGCTGGACTGAAAAGGGATGGAGTTTGTTGCAAGACGGGTACTACGTGCCTGTCATAGTAGATGAGGGATGCAAGCATACAGTTCAGAGGAGCAGTGACCATTGAAGTGGCGACAAAAAAGAGATAAAGATGCAACAGCGTGGTAAAGAGACAGAGGTTGAAGGGAGCCAGTAAGAGGAGGAGGGTTAATGAAACGAAAAACCTTTGACTCCACCTTGTTGAGATGGAATGTACATGAGGAGTGTCCCCATACGTGAGAGTTGTACTCTACATGGGCGGATAAACCCATGTAAAAGGTTAACAATTGTACTGGAGTCAAGAAGGTACATAGTTGGCTTTGCAAATCTAATCTTTTGGAAGCAGATTTTACAAGAGATGTAATACGTTCTTTTCATGATAAATCCAGAAAGAATGAAACCCCAAGTACGTTTAACCCCTAAACCGCAGGCTTGTTTTGCTTTGACTTGCGTGTCCCGCGGGCATATTCGCACTACAACAGACTCTATAAGAATATTTGCCAAAAATCAGTTATTAGTCCTGGAATATTAAAATTACATATGCTTATGGCACATACCTTCAGTTTTCTCCTAGGATGTTTGTTGAGCCTTCGTCGAGTACCGTAGGACTTGTGAAGACCTCTGAAGTTGGGTAACGAAGTCTCCGCTTCACACTTCCCGACAACCCGTAATATGATTACCACAGCCTGATATTATCACTAGAAACACTATTCTATGATTCTCAAAAGGTTTGGAGGGCTTATTTCAATGGATGAAATCAGTGGAAAATTCCAGGCAGCATTTACTTAGCATAGCACGGCCCGAAAGGCGAGACGAGAGGGTAATGGAGGGGAGGTAGGGAGGGGAGTCAAGAACGGGGAGAAATGGCTAAATTGTCACTTATTGCTTTTCTTTCTGGTGGCTTTACATTGAGTGACAAGCCAAATGGTTTCCTGTAAGCCAAGAAACCATTTAAAACGCTGGGTGGTAACCATATAACCAAACCATACGTGCTCCCTACGTGTCAAGTGGGTTGGTGGAGGGTTAGTGCCCCTCCCTGTAAAACAAATAACTCAGAGAGTCAAATGGCCACCCCGTAAGGGATTATGGCGTCTGGCAATAGATAGATAGATAGATAGTCAACAATGGATGGGAATACAGATGAGATTAGGAGTGCTGACAAATGTTGAACATTGGCAGTACTGGTAGATGATACAAGCCACCACTTGAAAGCCCGGGCATATTCAAAATAACACAGAATCACAAAAGTGACGCCCCATGGTATGATCCCTTGCTCCCAAGCGTCACCAAAGTGATGCCCCGCGGTTAACAGGTTAAAGATGATGCAGGATTGAGCTGGACATTGTTAAAAACTGAAGGGTTATCCAGCAGAAAACTGTCAGGTTGGCTGATGTAAGAACTGAGTTTTTGATGGATTAAAAACAACATTAACTTTACCCCAGTCAGCGATATAAGCCAAGTCAGACATTTGGTGTACCATAGCCTCATCCCTTGTTTGTTGATGAAACTGCTGAGATGGATGCTGCAGGAAGCAAGTAGAAAGGTAAAGGGTGGAATCATCAGCATTAGATGTACAGCTCAGAAGGTAATTGATCAAAAAAATTGAAGACAGCTGGTGATAGGACAGAGTCCCTAGGAACACCACTACTGATAGCTCTAGGAGAAAAACAGTGGCCATTTACAACTGCAGCTATAGAACGACAAGAAAGGAAGCTTAAGATGAAGGCACAGATAAAAGAATAGAAGCCACAAGAGGGCAGTTTGGACATTAAAGATTTATGCCAGACTCAACTAAAAGTCTTTGAGATGTCAAGTGAAATGGCAAAGCTTTTGCCAAAATCCTGAAAGGATTGGATAACACTTGAGCTTCATGGAGCAGGAGCAGGGTTTGTCTCTCAGCAGCCTATCTAGTATGAGCTAGAACCTTTAAAAGGTTCACAACCTTCAGGCAAGAAGCCTTTATCTGCTTTAAATGTGGGATCCAAATAAGACAGGGGTCACAGATGAGGCCTAAAAACCTCACTTCCATACCAGCAATCCTTTGGCCATTTAAAAACAAATCTGGGTCAGGATGGGCCCCATGTAACTGGCAGAAGTGCACTGGAATGGTCTCAGATGAGGAAAATCTAAAAGCCATGTTTTGGTGCCATGGTAACAGAATGATATATTGCAAGTTGCAGCCAGCACTCTGCCACCAACATACTGGATGCAGCAAATAAGACAGAGATATCATCCACAAAGAGGAAGCTCTTCACTCCATCTTCTCCACAATGCCATTAACCCTTTTGACGGTTAGGGTACTGGTGCAAAACTCACCCCCTCAATGCTGGACAACGCAAGCTGCATCAAACAAAATCGCCCTTGATTGAGAGAAGGAACATCATAAATTAGCACATATTTTAGATTCGCCAAACATTTTTATCAACACCATAAGCAAGCACAACTATCTGAGATTATGTGAATAAAAAGCTCCAAGTCGCCCTGTCCCCCGCCATTTCACTGCCCTGCTCCCAACTCAAACCCCCCTCTCTCATATACCTCTCCACCCCATCCCTCCATCTCATCCTCGGCCTCCCCCTCCCTCTTCCCCCCTCCACCTCACTCACATACACTCTCTTCATCAGTCTTTCAACCTCCATCTCACCACATGGCCAAACCACCTCAATGTGTTCCTCGTAACGCTTCCTATCACATCCACACCAACACAACAACGCTCCTTTATATCCTCATTCGCCAGCCTGTCTCTCGAAGTGACTCCACAGGCTTCTCTTAAATAACTCATTTCCACTGCTCTCACTCTTGACTTGTGTCTTTCCTATAATGTTCAAGCTTCACTTCCGCACGTTAGAGTTGGTATCACAATACTGTCATGTAGTAACTTTTTCACTTCCATGCTCACTTCCCTGTTTCTTATCACTGCTTTCAAAGAACCAGCAACCTTTCTTCCCTGCTGTACCCTTTCAAGCACTTCACCCTCCAAACCTCCATCTTTACTCATCACACTACCCAAATACTTAAACAAACTCACATTTTCTAATTCCTCACCATCCAACCTCACTGTACATTCACTGACTTCACCTCTCTCAAAGACCATCACTTTACTCTTCCCTACATGCACCTTTAGATTCCGTTTCTTACACACTCTCTCAAACTCATCCACCAAGCCTTGCAGCTCCCCTTCGTCTTCACTCAACAACACAGTATTATCTGCAAACAACAGTACAGGGAGTTTCCAAACACTATCCTCTCTCACCAGGGCCACTCCAACATCCACTACCCTACCTTGTACCTCTTTTATCACCCCATCCATGTACAGATTGAACAACCATGGAGACATGACACAGCCATGTTTCAAACCAACTTTCAAAGAGAAAAATTCACTTAGTTCACCATCCACACGCACTGCAGTCTTCGCACCATCGTACATACTCTTCACAGTATTCAACAACTTCCCATCTATTCCATATATTCTTAACACTTTCCACAATCCTTATCTATCCACCCTGTCATATGCTTTCTCCAAATCCATGAAAGCCGCATACAACTTCTTTCCCTTCTCTAGAAACTTTTCCACTAAAGATCTAAAAATGAATATCTGATCTACACAACCTCTTCCCTTCCTAAAGCCTCCCTGTTCTTCTCCAACTAATTTCTCTGTTCTTTCTCTAACTCTGTCAATAAGTATCCTACCATACACTTTTTCTATTATACTAAGAAGACAAATGCCCCTATGATTATCACACACTTCTTTTTCCCCTTTTCCTTTGTACAAGGGAATAATTATATCTGACTTCCAATCCTCCGGGACTCTACCTTCCTCCCAGGCCAATCTCCACATATTTCACATCCATTCTACTACTATCTCTCCCCCATGCTTCAGCATTTCACCACACACTCCATTAATTCCTGGGGCTTTCCCCAATTTAACTTTCTTCATTGCTTCCACAACTTCTATCCTACTGATTTCTTCCTGTCTTCTCACCTCCTTCCTTCTCCCAGCCATTCCCCAGCAACTTATACTCGCATTTAGCCAAATACCGCACCCACACTGCAGCACGATCGTAAGGTAATTTCATGTTGTGGTACATAAAACCGATCTGAACTGTCCTATAGTACATGTTTATATACCAGAATGTAGCTGATGAAATTTCCTAAAACTCCTTATCAGTAACAATTACCAAGAAACATATATTTCTATGAGCAAACGAGAGAGAAGAAGGAAAGAAGAAACATCATAAATTGGCACATAATCTATATTCGCAGAACTTTTTTATCAACACCATAGGCAAGCATAAATATTCAAGATTATGTGAATAAAAAAGCAGGCAGACACAGGCTTAGATAAAGGCAGGGGAAAACATAATTTAGCAACAACTTTAGCCGCACAAAACACGACTCCCGCACTACAGCGCAATCATAAGATAATTTCCTATAGTGGTACATAAAACCCACAAAAACTGTCCAACAGTAAATGTTTATATACCAAAACGCCACTAATGAAATTTCCTAAAACTTTTTCTCAGTAAGAAATTACCATAAAACTTATATTTCTATGAGAAAACACAAAGGAATTAAGAAATATCGTAAATCAGCGCATAATGTATGTTCGCCAAATGTTTTTATCAACACGATAAGCAAGCACAACTATTAGAGATTACGTAGATAATAAAATCACGGAAAAAGAAGCAAAACCAATGTTGTGGGGACAAAATGTTTAAGAAGTACGGCGAGCACGGAAACAGGGGGGGGTTCTCCCAGCATTCAGCCAAGGCCAAGCCGACCCACATCCTGAGTACCTGTCCGTGGTTGGATGCAGCCTGCGTCGTCCAATAATTAGAGAGTTAACTACAACAGCAAATAATGCTACACTCAAAACACTCCTCTGTGGCACATCCTCCTCCTGAGAGTACAGGGGAGAGTTCAAATCACACACACACACACACACAGGAAACTTCCTGTCAAAGACGAAATTCTGAATAAAAGTGGGTAAGCAACCCCAAAGACCATAAAAATGGAGACTGGTTGGTCACCTCCTGTAGCTTGCTTGGAAAAGGAAATGTGACCCAAGCATGCTGCCAGGAGGTAGGGACTGCAGCCTTTATCAATGGGAAATAATCTCTGTTGGAGGAGACATCAAGAATCACTGCTGCCCTTGCTGCCTCACCTGCACAATCATTTCCCTGAGGTCCAATGTGGGCTGACACCAAGCATGGTGGTCCACGAGGTGGAACTTTCCTCAAATTTCCAACACTAAAGGGTGAGGAGAGTTGAAATGCTTAACGTCAGACAAGGCAGCCCTGCAGTCATTAAAAATCATAAAACTAATTGTATCAAAGGTGAGGATATGGTGGAGAGCCAACAGAATTGCTCACAGCTTCACAGTAAAAATTAAGGCAGAGGACGGTAAGATGCCACTCTGGCTACAATTACGGAAGGCAACCTCAAATTCAATGCCAGCCATCAGTAAATAAGGACAGACCCAGCATGAGGGCAAAATGAACTCAAAGCTGGGTGTGGATCACCACATCTGATGTTACGGACTTTGGAGTCACGATATACAAGGAAAATCTGACTTATAGTAACACCCAGAGTGGAACAACGGATGTCTCCACATCAAAGACCAGAGTGAGTGGCAGACAGATCAGTCAAGAGTTCCTCTGTCTGATACCTAAACGGGCAAGGAAATTGCATATGGAAAATGCGTATGGAAGTCGTGCAAAGTGTGTTAGGCAGAACTAAAAACAGCGTCATATGTTGGTGTTTCAGGAAGCCTCTGGACTCTGCACCAGCACCTCGCTATACAGGACTGACGCTGTAGCTCCAGCCTCAATACTCCTGCATCCACAAGCAGGCCTGGGACAAGGGAGGTGCAAAAGGGTCCTTTAGCCAAACAAAGGCCCGTGTGATGTAGTCCAAGGTGCATAACCAGGCAGGGGAAGCTGAAGGAAATTATGGCAAAGTGCCCGCAAACTGTTACCTCCAAGAAAACAAAATCAAAATAACAAAGACCCAAATTCAAGAATCATTCATTATGAGATGCCTGGACACACTGCATTTGAAAGACCGGAGGTCAAAGCCAGTAGGAAATACAGACAAAGGGAGGCAGTTCCAGAGTTGACCTGTTGTGTACTTGACGAATTGGGAGTAATGGTTAACTCTTGCAATAGAGAGCTGGACTGAAAAGGGATGAGAGTTTGTTGCTAGACGGGCACTAAGTGCCTGTCATAGTAGATGAGGGATGCAAGCATACAGTTCAGAGGAGCAGTGACCATTGAAGTGGCGACAGAAAAAGAGATAAAGATGCAACAGCATGGTAAAGAGACAGAGGTTGAAGGGAGCCAGTAAGAGGAGGCGGGTTAATGAAACGAAAAACCTTTGATTCCACCTTGTTGAGATGGAATGTACAAGGGAAGTCTCCCCATACGTGAGAGTTGTACTCTACATTGGCGAATAAACCCATGTAAAAGGTTAACAATTGTGCTGGAGTCAAGAAGGTACAGAGTTGGCTTAGCAAATCTAATCTTTTGGAAGCAGATTTTACTATCTATCTATCTATGTATTGCCAGACGCCTCAATCCCGTTTGGGGTTGTCACAAACAAATCACCTCCAAGTCGCCCTGTCCCCCGCCATTTCACAGCCCTGCTCCCAACTCTCAACCCCCTCTCTCATATACCTCTCCACCCCATCCCTCCATCTCATCCTTGGCCTCCCCCTCCCTCTTCCCCCCTCCACCTCACTCACATACATTCTCTTCGTCAGTCTTTCACCCTCCATCCTCTCCACATGGCCAAACAACCTCAGTGTGTTCCTCATAAGGCTTCCATTCACATCAACATCCACACCACAACGCTCCTTTATATCCTCGTTCGTCAGCCTGTCTCTCCATGTGACTGCACAGGCTCCTCTTAAATAACTCATTTCCACCGCTCTCACTCTTAACTTGTGTCCTTCCAACAACGTTCAAGCTTCACTTCCGTACGTTAGAGTTGGTATCACAATACTGTCATGTAGTAACTTTTTCACTTCCATGCTCACTTCCCTGTTTCTTATCACTGCTTTCAAAGAACCAGCAACCTTTCTTCCCTGCTGTACCCTTTCAAGCACTTCACCCTCCAAACCTCCATCCTTACTCATCACACTACCCAAGTACTTAAACGTACTCACATTTTCCAAATCCCCACCATCCAACCTCGCTGTACATTCACTGACTTCACCTCTCTCAAAGACCATCACTTTACTCTTCCCTACATTCACCTTTAGATTCCGTTTTTTACACACTCTCCCAAACTCATCCACCAAGCCTTGCAGCTCCCCTTCGTCTTCACTCAACAACACAGTATCATCTGCAAACAGTACAGGGAGTTTCCAAACACTATCCTCTCTCACCAGGGCCACTCTAACTTCCACTACCCTACCTTGTACCTCTTTTATTACCCCATCCATGTACAGATTGAACAACCATGGAGACATGACACATTCCTGTTTCAACCCAACTTTCAAAGAGAAAAATTCACTTAGTTCACCGTCCACACGCACTGCAGCCTTCGCACCATCGTACATACTCTTCACAGCATTCAACAACTTCCCATCTACTCCATATATTATTAACACTTTCCACAATCCTTGTCTATCCACCCTGTCATATGCTTTCTCCAAATCCATGAAAGCCGCATACAACATCTTTCCCTTCTCTAGAAACTTTTCCACTAAAGATCTAAGAATGAATATCTGATCTACACAACCTCTTCCCTTCCTAAAGCCTCCCTGTTCTTCTCCAACTAATTTCTCTGTTCTTTCTCTAACTCTGTCAATAAGTATCCTACCATACACTTTTCCTATTATACTAAGAAGACAAATGCCCCTATGATTACCACACACTTCTTTTTCCCCTTTTCCATTGTCTATCTATCTATCTATCTATAGCCCGACGCCCTAATCCCGCAAAGGGTGGCCACAGAAAAAACGCCTCCAAGTCACTCTGTCACCCACCATTTGACTCCCCTCCCCCCAGCTCACCCCCCCTCCCTCATATACCTCTCAACTCCATCCCTCCACCTCATCCTCGGTCTACCCCTCCCTCTCCCTCCCTCCACCTCGCCTACATACACCCTCTTAGTCAGTCTTTCATTCTCCATCCTCTCCACATGTCCAAACCACCTCAGTGTATTTCTCCTAATCCTTTCAACCACATCCACATCTACCCCACAACGTTCCTTCACTTCTTCATTCGTCAACCTGTCCCTCCACGTCACTCCACATGCTCCTCTCAAGTAACTCATTTCCACTGCTCTCACTCCTGACTTGTTCCCCTCTTGCAAGGTCCACGCCTCGTTTCCATACGTCAGGGTAGGGATCACAATACCATCATGCAGTGACTTCTTAACTTCCATACTCACCTCCGTATTTCTCATCACTGCTTTCAGTGTGTCAACAACCTTCCGTCCCTGCTGTACCCTTTCACGTACTTCATCCCCCAAAGTTCCATCCTTACTCATCACACTACCCAAGTACTTGAATGCACTCACATTCTCCATATCCTCACCATCCAACCTCACTGCACACTCTGTGACTTCATTCCTCTCAAACACCATAACTTTACTTTTGTTTACATTAACTTTCAGCTTCCTCCTCCTACACACTGTCCCAAATTCATTCACCAAACCTTGCAACTCCCATTCATCTTCACTCAACAATACTGTATCATCAGCAAATAGCAACACCGGAAGCTTCCAAATCTCACCCTCATTCATTAGGGCCACCCCCACATCTACTGCCCTACCTTGTACCTCCTTTACAACCCAATCCATATATATATTAAACAGCCATGGAGACATTACACACCCCTGTTTCAGTCCCACATTGAGATCAAAGAACTCACTCAGCTCACCATCCACTCGCACCGTAGCCCTAGCTCCCTCATACATACTCTTCACAGCACTCAACAATTTCCCCTCCACTCCATATATTCTTAATACCTTCCACATACCTTTCCTATCTATTCTGTCATAAGCTTTCTCCAAGTCCATGAAGGCAGCGTACACTTTCTTTCCCTTCTCTAGATACTTCTCCAATAAACATCTTAGAACAAATATCTGATCTACACACCCTTTTCCCTTCCTAAATCCCCCTTGTTCTTCTCCAACTAGCTCCTCTGTCATATGCCTAACCCTATCAATGAGTATTCTACCATATATTTTACCAGTCACACTAAGAAGGCAAATACCCCTATGGTTACCACATACTTCTCTCTCCCCTTTTCCTTTGTACAGAGGAACAAATATACCTGATTTCCAGTCCTCTGGAATCCTTGCCTCTTCCCAAGCCAATCTACACAACTTCCATATCCACTCCACAACAATCTCACCCCCATACCTAAGCATTTCACCACACACTCCATCAATTACTGGGGCCTTTCCCAGCTTAATCTTCTTCATCGCTTCCACTACTTCCGACCTACTGATCTCTTCCTCCCTCCTCTCATCTCTTCTCTCCCAGCCATTCCCCAACCACTTATACTCACACTGCTCTCACTCTCTACATTCAACAAATCCTCAAAGTGCTCCTTCCATCTCCTCAATTTCTCTCTCTTCTCCACCAACAATCTATTATTCCTATCTTTCACTCCCCTACTATTTCCCCTTTCACACTGCCTTACTTTCTTTACCTCCTTCCAAAACAATTTCTTACTCTCCCTCCATTTCACACTCAGATTCCTCCCAAACTCTTCATCCACTTTCTTCTTACTCTCCTTCACCAGTCTCTTAACCTCCCTTCTCCTGCTCACATATACCTCTCTCTTCTCTCTCTCATCTTCTCCCCTACCTCTACTCGCCAACCATTAACCATATGCCTTCTTCTTTTGTTCCACAGCTCGTTTCACCTCATCATTCCACCATGCTGTCCCTTGCACACCCTTGCATCTCCTCCTCACTCCACAAACCGCCTCACACGCTGCGCTTATCTCTTCTGTGAATATCTTACATACGTCTTCCACCCCTTCCATCTGCTCTAGCTCATACCTTCCCAATCTTTCTTCCACTATGCTCTTATACTCTGTCCTCTTCTCACTATCTTGCAATTTCTCCACTCTTCTCACAGGAGCTGCTTCCTCCTGTCTTCCCCTTCGCCTCCTCAACCACTTTCTTTGCAGCTCTACCTTGGCCATCACTAAGTGATGGTCCGAGACTCCATTCCCCCACCCTCTCCACACCCTTGCATCCAACACTTGTCTTCTCATTCGCTCATCCACACACACGTAGTCTATCATTGCCTTTCGTTCAACAAGCTCACCATCCATCCTCCTCATTACTCTCCATGTATACCGGTGGATCATCTTATGACGAAAGTAGGTGTTGGCTATTGCCAACCTCTTACCAGCACAGATGTCCACCAAAGCACTACCATTCCCATCTACTTCAGCTGGCACACCCCACTGACCAACCACTCCATCCACTCGTACATTCCCAACTTTGGCATTCATGTCTCCAATCAACAGCACTCTCTCGCTCCTCTCAAACTTGTCCATACATGCTTCTACTCTCGCCAAAAACTCATCTTTCACTCTTGCCACTCAATCCTCTGTTGGAGCATACACACATACAATCGCCAATGCTTGTATACCTATTGTATTCCCATTGTACAAGGGAATAATTATATCTGACTTCCAATCCTCCAGGACTCTACCTTGCTCCCAGGCCAATCTGCACATCTTCCACATCCATTCTACTACTATCTCTCCCCCATGCTTCAGCATTTCACCACACACTCCATCAACTCCTGGGGCTTTCCCCAATTGAACTTTCTTCTTTGCTTCCACAACTTCTACCCTACTGATTTCTTCCTGTCTTCTCACCTCCCTCCTTCTCCCAGCCATTCCCCAGCCACTTATACTTCCATTACTTCCATCCTCTATGTTCAACAATTCCTTAAAGTGTTCAAGACAGCTGGTGATAGGACAGAGTCCCAAGGAACACCACTACTCATAGCTCTAGGAGAAAAACAGTGGCCGTCTACAACTGCAGCTACAGAACGACCAGAAAGGAAGCTTGAGATGAAGGCACAGATAGAAGAATAGAAGCCACAAGAGGGCAGTTTGGAAATTAAAAATTTATGACAGACTCAACTAAAAGTCTTTGAGATGTCAAGTGAAATGGCAAAGCTTTCACTAAAATCCTGAAAGGACTGGATAACACTAGAGCTTGATGGAGCAGGAGCAGGGTATGTCTGTCAGCAGCCTATCTAGTATGAGCTAGAACCTTTAAAAGGCTCACAACCTTCAGGCAAGAAGCCTTTATCTGCTTTAAATGTGGGATCCAAATAAGACAAGCGTCACAGATGAGGCCTAAAAACCTCACTTCCATACCAGCAATCCTTTGGCCATTTAAAAACAAATCTGGGTCAGGATGGGCCCCATGTAACTGGAAGAAGTGCACTGGAATGGTCTCAGATGAGGAAAAACTAAAAGCCATGTTTTGGTGCCCTGGTAACAGAATGATTTATTGCAAGTTGCAGCCAGCACTCTGCTACCAACATACTGGATGCAGAAAATAAGACAGAGACATCATCCACAAAGAGGAAGCTCTTCACTCCCTCTTCTCCACAATGCCATTAATCCTTTTGACAGTTAGGGTACTGGTGCAAAACTCACCCCCTCAATGCTGGACAACGCAAGCTGCATCGAACAAAATCGCCCTTGATTGAGAGAAGAAACATCATAAATTAGCACATATTTTATATTCGCCAAACATTTTTATCAACATTATAAAGCACAACTATCTGAGATTATGTCAATAAAAAGTCAGGCAGAAGAAGGCATAAATAAAGGCAGGGGAAAATATAATTTAGCCAAATACCGCTCCCACACTGCAGCACGACCGTAAGGTAATTTCATGTTGTGGTACATAAAACCGATAAGAACTGTCCTATAGTAAATATTTATATATCAGAATGCAGCTGATGAAATTTCCTAAAACTCCTTATCAGTAACAAATATTTCTATGAGGAAACAAGAGAGAAGAAGGAAAGAAGAAACATCATAAATTGGCACATAATCTATATTCGCTGAACTTTTTTATCAACACCATAGGCAAGTATAAATATTCGAGATTACGTGAATAAAAAAGCAGGCAGACATAGGCTTAGATAAAGGCAGGGGAAAACATAATTTGGCAACAACTTTGGCCACACAAAACACCACTCCCGCACTGCAGTGCAATCAAAAGATAATTTCCTATAGTGGTACGTAAAACCCACCCAAACTGTCCAACAGTAAATGTTTATATACCAAAACGCCACTAATAAAATTTCCTAAAACTTTTTCTCAGTAGCAATTACCATAAAACTTATATTTCTATGAGAAAACACTATCTATCTATTACCAGACGCCTCAATCCCGTTTGGGGTGGCCACAAACAAATCGCCTCCAAGTCGCCCTGTCCCCCGCCATTTCACTGCCCTGCTCCCAACTCACACCCCCCTCTCTCATATACCTCTCCACCCCATCCCTCCATCTCATCCTCGGCCTCCCCCTCCCTCTTCCCCCCTCCACCTCACTCACATACACTCTCTTCGTCAGTCTTTCACCCTCCATCCTCTCCACATGGCCAAACCACCTCAGTGTGTTCCTCATAAGGCTTCCTATCACATCCACATCCACACCACAACGCTCCTTTATATCCTCATTCGTCAGCCTGTCTCTCCACGTGACTCCACAGGCTCCTCTTAAATAACTCATTTCCACTGCTCTCACTCTTGACTTGTGTCCTTCCAACAACGTTCAAGCTTCACTTCCGCACGTTAGAATTGGTATCACAATACTGTCATGTAGTAACTTTTTCACTTCCATGCTCACTTCCCTGTTTCTTATCACTGCTTTCAAAGAACCAGCAACCTTTCTTCCCTGCTGTACCTTTTCAAGCACTTCACCCTCCAAACCTCCATCCTTACTCATCACACAACCCAAGTACTTAAACGTGCTCACATTTTCCAATTCCTCACCATCCAACCTCGCTGTACATTCACTAACTTCACCTCTCTCAAAGACCATCACTTTACTCCTCCCTACATTCACCATTAGATTCAGTTTCTTACACACTCTCCCAAACTCATCCACCAAGCCTTGCAGCTCCCCTTCGTCTTCACTCAACAACACAGTATCATCTGCAAACAACAGTACAGGGAGTTTCCAAACACTATCCTCTCTCACCAGGGCCACTCCAACATCCACTACCCTACCTTGTACCTCTTTTATTACCCCATCCATGTACAGATTGAACAACCATGGAGACATGACACATCCCTGTTTTAACCCAACCTCCAAAGAGAAAAATTCACTTAGTTCACCATCCACACGCACTGCAGCCTTCGCACCATCGTACATATTCTTCACAGCATTCAACAACTTCTCATCTACTCCATATATTCTTAACACTTTCCACAATCCTTGTCTATCCACCCTGTCATATGCTTTCTCCAAATCCATGAAAGCCGCATACAACTTCTTTCCCTTCTCTAAAAACTTTTCCACTAAAGATCTAAGAATGAATATCTGATCAACACAACCTCTTCCCTTCCTAAAGCCTCCCTGTTGTTCTCCAACTAATTTCTCTGTTTTTTCACTAACTCTGTCTATACGTATCCTACCATACACTTTTCCTATTATACTAAGAAGACAAATGCCCCTGTGATTACCACACACTTCTTTTTCCCCTTTTCCTTTGTACAAGGGAATAATTATACCTGACTTCCAATCCTCCGGGACTCTACCTTCCTCCCAGGCCAATTTGCACATCTTCCACATCCATTCTACTACTATCTCTCCCCCATGCTTCAGCATTTCACCACACACTCCATCAATTCCTGGGGCTTTCACGATTTAACTTTCTTCATTGCTTCCACAACTTCTATCCTACTGATTTCTTCCTGTCTTCTCAACTCCCTCCTTCTCCCAGCGATTCCCCAGCCACTTATACTCGCATTACTTCCAACCCCTACATTCAACAATTCCTTAAAGTGTTCTCTCCATCTGATCACTTTTTGTCCCTTCTCCACTAGTAATCTACCATTTTTATCTTTCACTCCCCTGCTAACTTCACTTCCACCCTGTCTTACTGTTTTCACTTCTCTCCAGAACATTTTCTTACAGCCCCTCCACTTTACAAAGAAAATAAAAAACATCGTAAATCACCGCATAATGTATGTTCGCCAAATGTTTTTATCAACACCATAAGCAAGCACAACTATTAGAGATTACGAAGATAATAAAATCACGGAAAAAGAAGCAAAACCAATGGTGTGGGGAAAAAATGTTTAAGAAGTACGGCGAGCACGGAAACAGGGGGGGGGGTTCTCCCAGCATTCAGCCAAGGCCAAGCCGACCCACATCCTGAGTACATGTCCGTGGTTGCATGCAGCCTGCGTCGTCTAATAACGAGAGAGTTAACTGCAACAGCAAATAATGCTACACTCAAAACACTCCTCTGTGGCACATCCTCCTCCTGAGAGTACAGGGGAGAGTTCAAATCACACACACACACACAGGAAACTTCCTGTCAAAGACAAAGTTCTGAATAAAAGTGGGTAAGCAACCCCAAAGACCATAAAAATGGAGACTGGTTGGTCACCTCCTGTAGCTTGCTTGGAACAGGAACTGTGCCCCAAGCATGCTGCCAGGAGGTAGGGACTGCAGCCTTAATCAATGGGAAATAATCTCTGTTGGTGACAGGTCTAACAGAGACATCAAGAATCACTGCTGCCCTTGCTGCCTCACCTGCACAATCATTTCCCTGCGGTCCAATGTGGGCTGCCACCCAGCACGGTGGCCCACGAGGTGGAACTTTCCTCAAATTTTCAACACTAAAGGGTGAGGAGAGTTGAAATGCTTAACGGCAGACAAGGCAGCCCTGCAGTCCTAAAAAATCATAAAACTAATTGCATCAAAGGTGAGGATATGGTGGAGAGCCAACGGAATTGCTGACAGCTTCACAGTAAAAATTAAGGCAGAGGACGGTAGGGTGTCACTCTGGCTAAAATTACGAAAGACAACCTCAAATTCAATGCCAGCCATCAGTAGACATGGGCAGACCCAGCATGAGGGCAAAATAAACTCAAAGCTAGGTGTGGATCACCACATCTGATGTTACGGAGTTTGGAGTCACGATATACAAGCAAAATCTGACTTATAGTACCACCCAGAGTGGAACAACAGATGTCTCCACATCAAAGACCAGAGTGAGTGGCAGACAGATCAGTCAAGACTTCCACTGTCTGGTAACTAAACGGGCAAGGAAATTGCGTATGGAAGTCGTGCAAAGTGTGTTAGGCAGAACTAAAAACAGCGTCATATGTTGGTGTTTCAGGAAGCCTCTGGACTCTGCACCAGCACATCGCTATACAGGACTGACGCCGTAGCTCCAGCCTCAATACTCCTGCATCCACAAGCAGGCCTGGGACAAGGGAGGTGCAAAAGGGTCCTGTAGCCAAACAAAGGCCTGTGTGATGTAGTCCAAGGTGCATAACCAGCCAGGGGATGCTGAAGGAACCTACAGCAAAGTGCCCCGAAACTGTTACCTCCAAGAAAACAAAATCAAAATAACAAAGACTCAAATTCAAGAACCATTCATTTTAGGATGCCTGGACACACTGCATTTGAAAGACAGGAGGTCAGCGCCAGTAGGAAATACAGACAAAGGGAGGCAGTTCCAGAGTTGACCTGTTGTATACTTGACGAATTGGGAGTAATGGTTAACTCTTGCAATAGAGAGCTGGACTGAAAAGGGATGAGAGTTTGTTGCTAGACGGGTACTACGTGCCTGTCATAGTAGATGAGGGATGCAAGCATACAGTTCAGAGGAGCAGTGACCATTGAAGTGGCGACAAAAAAAGAGATAAAGATGCAACAGCGTGGTAAAGAGACAGAGGTTGAAGGGAGCTAGTAAGAGGAGGCGGGTTAATGAAACGAAAAACCTTTGACTCTACCTTGTTGAGATGGAATGTACAGTCGTGGCCATAAATAATCATCTATCATCCTCAACGCCGTGCCTCAGACTGGCTCCTTTATGCACGTCGTCACACTGGAGTAAGAGGGGCTGAGAGGGAGGGGCCAGAGAGAGAAGGGAAGGTGGGTGGGGGAACGAGCAATGGTGCTGGGGTGGAGTGAGGGAGGGGAGGGAGGGGAGGGAGAACGAAATGCGAAATTGCGACAACATAATTTGTCTCTTTTCTTTCATTCAGGGCACCATATAAAGGAGTTACTACTCGGTAGATAAAGCTGCATTACACCTTGTTTAGCGGCGTCAGATAACAAGCTTTAGATAGGTGGCGATGTCAAGGACTAGCTCGTGAGAGAAATATACTGACGTGACATCAAACATTTGTGCGGAGCCAGATATTTGTGTTTATCCGTGTATTTTGACCTCAGACGGAGAATGGAATCTGGATGGCTTTGACTTCCGTCATGTTTGTATAAGAAACATCCTCTACCCTTACATGTAATTAATTTTTGGAACTAAATAATATATGCAACTTTTGACATGGCTGTGTCCACAGTAAATATGATCTCTCTCGCGGTATACAGTACACTCCCTCTATACAGTCACCATCATGATAATTCAATAATTATTTAATGACATCTCTATATGAAAAGGCTTTTTAAAATAATTGCACATAAAAGGTAAATAAATTTGATGTCTGTGCTCATGGGTGGATATGGTAACGTTATTGCTCATAATCTATTAGAGGGAAAATGAAACAAAATCTTACCCAAACTCCCAGAATATATCAATGTCAGTGTCTACCGACACTGGTCAAGCCAGTGGCCTCATGCCTTAAAAACCTCATGCAGACGTCGCGGTACCGGGGAAACAATGTTGTTGATGGTTTGCTGGTTTCGTTTGAACAGCTCCCACTCGTCTTTGGTGAGCTGGAGGAGGCGGGCCCCCCTTGTTCTCTGGCATCCACGCATAAGGTGACCAGATTTATTGGAGCTAAAAGTGGGACAATGTCATGTGTGTGTGTGTGTGTGTGTGGAGAGAGAGAGAGAGAGAGAGAGAGAGAGAAAATGTGAGTGTATTTACCTATTTGTAGTATACAGGAATTGAGCAATACTCGTGTTGTCCTGTCTCCATATCCACATTTATCAAGTCTACCTTTACACACATGAATGTTTTTCTCATGCACCACCTCTTTGTCTAAGTCGTTCCAAATATTTAAGAATATACCTAATTGTGATATACACGGAATGTACTAT